>NW_023224985.1:0-746 GCF_002007445.2 Ailuropoda melanoleuca | reverse complement strand
GGGGCACCTGGGTGGCTCAGTCAGTTAAGGGTCTGCCTTCCTCTCAGGTCATGATCTTGGGGTCCTGGGCTAAGCAGGGAGTCTACTTCTCCCTTTTCCCCTGCCCCTCCCCCCTGCTCAAGCGTGCTCTCTCTCTCAAATAAACAAAATCTTAAAAAAAAAAGTTAACACATTTTATTTTAATATGGCTAATATCTGTGCACACTGTTTATGTGAGAAATAGCGGCAACCTGTATTATAGATTGGATCTTTTTTTTTTTTTTACATAGGAAGCTTTTTAGCTCTTGTTTTGTCATTAGAGAAGTTAGGTTAATTTCACATAGAATAAAGCACTACTTAGAAATAGGCTACAGTCCCTATAGTATATATTAGTAAAAAATTTTATATTAGTAAGAAGAGCAAGATCAGAGTATAGGCTGACCCAAGAAGAAAGCTAGATATTCTTTTCTCATGTTAAGATTCAAATTCTATTGAAGATAAAAATTAATTATTTGCTGGTGAACTAGGAAATCTCAGAGAATGCTGTAGCTAGCTGACCCATGACCAAATTATCCTTGATATTTGCCATAACAAAAGTCACAAATTCCAGATGATCTTCTTTTCAAACTAAAATCTTTCTCTCCAAATAAAGGAGATTTCCATGGCAGAGTATTGGGATTAAAATTAAAAAGAGAAAATTAGTTTGTTATGTTGTTGGAGCAGAGAAAAGTATTATTTGATATATCTACATAGAAACCCTGCTACCT
>NW_023224984.1:0-746 GCF_002007445.2 Ailuropoda melanoleuca | reverse complement strand
GGAAGGGGAGTCCGCAGTGGGTCTCGCCGGCCAACGTCAAGGTGTCTGCAGGGCTGCACTCCTTCTGAAGGTTCGAGGGGACAACCCATTTCCTTGCTCCTCCCAGTTGTCGAGACCACCTGCGTCCCTCCCTGTCCCCGAAGGGTCGGCCCTCCTCATGACACTCTGACACTTCTGCCTCTGTCCCTTCCATTTTTCAGGACCTGTGATTACTTTGGGGCTGCCGGGATAACCCAGGGTAACCTCCACGTCCTGCTGATTAGCAACCTCACTTCCACCTGCCACTGCAATCCCCCCGTGCCAAGAAACCCAACAGAGTCACAGCTGCTGGGGACTCACGGCTAACCTTGGGAGGCCACTGTTCTAGACAGGCGGTGATGCACAGTAATTCCAACACAGGTGAGACAAAATACCGGAGCTGTACCCTAGACAAGCTCTCGCATGTCTGTCAGAAGGCCTACTCTGGAACGTTCCTGGCAGCACTGTTCATAATAGGAAAGAAAAAGGAAACAACGTAAGACTGGATAAACACCATGATATACAGAGACAATAGAACTCTACACAGCACTGAAAACGGATAAAATGTGAGCTACAGATGTCAGCAGGGATGGTACTGAGAATGTGCAGGAAAATATGTTGCCGTTTCTTGTACAGTATGAAGTTTATACAGAGTACAGAGAGCGCAAAATGATGCTCTGATTTCCTTAGGAATGCACACGTACGTGAGTCCATGGAGTGCACGGGTC
>NW_023224983.1:0-746 GCF_002007445.2 Ailuropoda melanoleuca | reverse complement strand
CTTTCTTTCTTTCGAATTCTGCTTTGGATTCAATGTGATCACAGTTACGTTTATTTGGGATGAAATAATATTTCCACGTCGCATCAAATAGTAAGAATTCTTTTTTAAAATCAAAGTTTTACTTATTTAAAAATAAAGAATCATCACTTCCTCATTCTTTAAACTTACGCTATGTTTATTTACTAGTTAGCAATAGATATTTTTGTAGAAATGGTAGAGAACTGTTTGAGAAATTATGCAAGATAATAAAATTGTCCTTTTAAACAACTTAAATATTCACCCCACTATTTTAATTGCTTTAATTTCTTCATAGTGACAAGAAAAATACCGTGCTTCTATAAATATATTTCTACTTTCAGTCCTCATATGTTTTTAACTCGTAATTTTATATTTATATCTGGTAAGGATGTAAGTATATAATAAATACATATTTATTCTCAGTTATCCAGTAGGAAAAAAACCTACTGAGTAAAATATATTTCAATTACCTTTTCAATTAAGAATAAAATTGCTGAGGGGTACCTGGGAGCCTCCATCAGCTAAGTGCCCACCTCTTGATTTCGGCTCAGGTCATGATCTCAGAATGGTGAGATCAAGCTCTGCATTGGGCTCCACACTGGTCATGGAGTCTGCTTAACATTCTCTCTCTCCCTCTTCCCCCTCCCCCTGCTCTCTCATGCTCTCTCTCTTTCTCTCTCTAAAATAGATAAATAATTAAAATAAAATTGCTGAATTTAAGATGTCTT
>NW_023224982.1:0-3500 GCF_002007445.2 Ailuropoda melanoleuca | reverse complement strand
GACCACCTACTGAGGCTCCAGTGATGTTTCCCCAAAACTGCAGGAGTGATTCCTGGAGGACTCCAGCCTTGCTCGGCATTATCTACTTCAGAGGAGAGCGTCTTGTCACCCAGCTGAACGTCATCCTACGTGAACAAGCACAGAGAAGCTCCTAGCAGTTTACGGCACCTGCCGCCCCAGATCTCAGGGCACTGCTGGAGCTGCTGTGGTTCAGAAATTTGTCAACAACCATCAACGACGAGGGACCAGGGGCTTGGGGAAGACGGAGAAGCTTCCCGCCAGGAAATGGTCACGCTCACGGCGCCGTGCGAGGCGGTAACAGCAAATGTTTCCTCCTCCATTCGCCGGAGGCCAGGGGCTTGCATTCATGAGGGATGAGGGGGCTGGTGTGTGGCGTCTGAGGGTGGGCTGCGTCCCCTGGCAGGACCCACCGGCAGCCCCCGAGGACTGTGGTCCTGCTCTCAGCTGTCACGGCAAAAGCCCCATCCTCGGACCATGCTTTCCGGAAGGAGGAACAGGGCCAAGGGGTGACAGGGGGCCGGGCACTTGACGTGAGTGGACACCCCTCCCCTTCTCTCCCCCATGTTTCCTTTAGTAAAAATGTCAAGTTGATCAAATCTCCTGTTTAGGAGACAAAGGAAAAAGGAATGAGGAAAACATCTTGTTGGACATCACCTGCCATCCCCCGTTAGTTAGCGGTGGACCAGATGGCAACCACGTGACCATTCCCAGACTTCATAGCCACCTGGTCGTCCCCTATCCCGTCCCTTATCCTGACACCACAAAGTTTCCATCTGCCCTCATCTCGTCTTTTTCTGCGGAAACATTCAAGATGAGGCCCTGTAACTTGTCTGGCAGGTCTGTCCAGCTCTGCCCACGCTGCTGTGGCTTCTCGGCAGCCAAGAGAGCTCCCAGATTTTGCCAGGTGTCTATGAGGTGCTCCGTAGCCCAGCATGGGAATGAACCAGAGCATTGAAGTAACAGGGACCCCACTCGTTTGAGGAGGAGACACCCAAAGATGCCATCCGACTGCTAGCCGTCGGTACAGTCAGTGGGGGCCAGGGGCCCACGCCACCATCAGTCCCGAATGGCTCACGAGAACCGCTTCCTGAGGCCATGAGCCCATCCAGGCCGGGGTGTGGATGGGGACCCTTGTCCTGGCACTGAAGTTCCCATAAAAGCAACAGCACCGTGGCTCCACTGTGTGACAACCCGGGCCACATGGAGCCCCTGCCCTCTGGGCCTGACCTCAGCAGCCCCTATGACCAGCAAATGAGGACATGGCAGACACAGCGGCCTCTTGGCAGGACACAACCCTCAGAGCTTATTCCTGACACACATTTGTACCTGGAGGCGGTGAGGCCTGAGGTCCAGGCACCAGCTCTCAGGAAACACTTGAGCAGAGAGGCCTGCTGAACCATGACCTCAGGGTTCAAAGTCCGAAAGAAAGCAGATTNTGGAGGCGGTGAGGCCTGAGGTCCAGGCACCAGCTCTCAGGAAACACTTGAGCAGAGAGGCCTGCTGAACCACGACCTCAGGGTTCAAAGTCCGAAAGAAAGCAGATTGATTGATTGATTGATTGATTTTTAAAGATTTTACTTATTTATCAGAGAGAGAGTGAGAGAACACAAGCAGGGAGAGAAGCAGAGGGGAGAGAGAGAAGCAGTCTCCCCGCTGAGCAGGGAGCCCGATGCAGGACTCGNAAGATTTTACTTATTTATCAGAGAGAGAGTGAGAGAACACAAGCAGGGAGAGAAGCAGAGGGGAGAGAGAGAGAAGCAGTCTCCCCGCTGAGCAGGGAGCCCGATGCAGGACTCGATCTCAGGATCATATCCTGAGCCAAAGGCAGACGCTTCACCGCCTGAGCCACCCAGTGCCCCAAAAGCAGATTTAAACTGAGAGAGATTCTGGGGGATCAAGGAGCAGTTGACGCAGCAAATAACGTGCGGGACGGCGAGGGACGTTTCCACCAGCACGGGGACGGCAGACCCTGACTCAGCGAGCTGCCACAGTATGGTGTCTGAGACCGCTGGAGCAGTGAACTCGGACCAGGCACGGATGCTACAAAGGACTGTTGTTAGGACTTGTAGGTGATAATGGCGCTTTGGTCATATTTTTTAAAAATGGTCTTTACATTTTAGATCCATCCGTTGCTCTGTACATACACACCCACTTGCACACATACACTCACACACAGACACCATTCCGTTTCTGCACACTCAAACACGGATGCACATGCATGTTTACACACTCTCCCACACATGTCTTCACATGCACACGTGTGTGCATGCACGCGCACGCGCGCGCACACACACACACACACACACCTCTGCTGACCCACAGGCCCAGCCACATCTCCCTGTGTGTGGGATCAGACCTGGCCTGGACAGGCCCCTGTGTGAGATTTTAGGGTCCCATCAGGAGCACCAGCCAGACCCGCAGCGCCAGGCCCAGGCTCCTCCCCCCAGCTTCTCCCCGCACAGCAGCCAGGCTGCAGATCCTAAAGGAAATTTTGAGAACAGGAAATGACGGTCCATCCGCTGAACTCCCCGGCTGGCCTTTTGACTGCCCCTAATCCCACTCATGGGCTCCAATGGTGCCTCCTGGGATTTGTCTCTCTGAGCTCAGGATTTTCTGCTCACGGACCTTCCCTTCGGCACGTCAGACTCATGGGCTCTGGCCCCAAACACTAGAGGAGAAGCAGAGTGAAAACCCACCAGGGTCTGGGGCTTGCTGTGGACTAACTTCTGGGAAAGAGAGTGGTCGAGGTGGTGCTGTGGACAACAAGGGGGCGCATCTGGCTTGAAGCTGGACTTCAGCCCCTGGGAGACGGGAAAGTAGGGAACCCACAGGGCTGAGCACACACAGCATGGCTGCTCTTGCTCTAGGGGCTCCAGGAAGAAGAAATAGTATGTAGGAATACTCTACAGAAGTAGGGACTCCCATTCTGCACCATTGTAATAAAAAGAATATCTTGAACCAAAAGCCTAAGTATTTAGTAGAATTCTCCAGTGAAAGTGCCTGGGCCCAGAGACTTTCAGGAGATTTTCAATCATGAATTCAATTTATTTCATCGTTCTCAGACTATTTGGATTATTTCACCCTGGTTGATTGGCAGCATTAGGTTTTCAAAGAAGGCCTATTTCTTCTAAATATTCAAACTTATGAGCATAAAGTTATTCATAGCATTTCCTTGTTTCCCCTGTAATCCCTTAAAGGTTTGAGCGACGTCTGCAGGACAGTCTCATTTCCGTCCTGGTGCTGCTGAGCCCTCCTGCTGCAGGCTCATCAATTTTATTGATTTTTTTCTTTGAAGAACCAACTGGCAGTTTTATTCGTTTTCTCTGTCTGTCTGTTTTCTATTTCACTGATCTCTGCTCTGAACTTGATGATTTCCTTCCTTCTGCGTCTCCCCATTTGTCTTGCTCTTCTTTTTCAGTTTCTGGAGGTATGGACTTAGACTTATGAAGTGAGAGTTCTCTTTTCTAACATAAACATTT
>NW_023224981.1:0-746 GCF_002007445.2 Ailuropoda melanoleuca | reverse complement strand
CCTCAGTTTTCATAACATCAATCCATAAATTTTTGGCTGTGGAGACAGGAAGTAAGTCTAGGCCAAGAGGTATTATTTTTTCAGCATGGATTCTAGACAGTTAATTCCTTAAAAATCCACGTTCTATCATATTTTGAGTTTGGGAATAAGAGAAGGGTAAGAACAGGCTTTTGAAAGGTCAAATTCCAATTTTACATGATTCGGCATTCTTTTGAAATTGTATCTCATTGCAACTTTCCGAGGAGGAGCCCCAGGCCTGCCCTCCTGCTGTAGCCACCTAAACACCACGGCCGGGGGCCTCGCCCTCCCGCCTTCTGTGGCAACTCAGCCCATGGTTTCAGACCCTCGGACTCCAGATTCATACTCAGGTCACAGAACAACTCTGGGCACTTGTCAGCAGTCCAATCACATCAAAAATTTTACAAAGTACTTAATGATTAAACATAATAAGCTACTTAAATATTTTCAAATTATTTTAAATAATCCCGAAGGAGCCCTTCATGATAATACCATTTAAAAACAAAACAAACAAAAACCTGTAAGAGCTGTAACAAGGCCAGCTGATAAGCCTTGCCCTCAAACTTTTCCTGGCCCCTAAATTCTCTCTCCTATCTTCATCTACCTTGGGAAATGCAGCATCTCGACTGAGCACTGGATTCAAACCTGCCTCCTTGAGGATATTTTCTGTGCAATAAGTAGTGTGATATACAGATAGAAAAAAAAAATATTATCCTACTAACTTGTCT
>NW_023224980.1:0-746 GCF_002007445.2 Ailuropoda melanoleuca | reverse complement strand
TGTAAAAGGAATTGTACACCAAAACCAAGTGAGCTTATCCCAGTTGTGCAAGACTGGTTCAACATTCAATAATTAATGCAATCTATCACATGAACAGACTAAAGAAAAAAAATCACATTATCATATTAGTCAATGCAAATAAACATTTGATGAAACACACAGCCATGCATGATAAAAGCTTTCAATTAACTAGGAATAGAGGGGTTATCCTAACCTTGATTAAGAGTATCTATAAAAACTTATAGCTAACTTCAACTTCATAGTGAGAAACTTGAAGCTTCCTATTTAGAGCAAGAATAAGGCAAGGACATCCCCTCTTACCGCAGCTTTACTACAGGGAAGAGGAAGTACTAGCTAATGCAATCATTCAAAAATAAAATGAGAAATAAGAGATATAGAACTTTGGAAGGAAATCCAAAAATGCCTGAGACAAATGAAAATTGAAACATAATGTTCCAAAATCTTTGGGACACAGCAGAAGTTGTTGCAAGAGGGAAGTTTATAGTGATTCAGGCCTACATCAAGAAACAAGAAAAATCTCAAAACAATCTAATTTTACACCTAAAGGAACTAGAAAAAGAACAAATGAAGCCCAAAGTTAGTAAAAAGAAGAAAATAAAGATGACAGTGGTAATAAATGATATAGAGATTGAATACACAGCAGAAAAGATCAAGGAAACTAGAGCTGGTTCTTTGAACAGATAAACAAAATTGACAAATCTTTAACCAGACTAAGAAAAAAAAAA
>NW_023224979.1:0-746 GCF_002007445.2 Ailuropoda melanoleuca | reverse complement strand
GGAAAATTGAAATCCCAGTAGCAGTAAATAAAGCCTACATTTTGGCTTCTAAATATATTTTCCATTCAAATAAGCAATGATCCATTGAGAAATTACTGATATCAGGGCCAGTGCAGGGAAGGTGCAAGATGAACCTGGAACACCTTGTGCTGGAAAGCAAAGAAGTACTCAGAGTGATGAGGCATGTTAGGAGGATAGAGAAGCCAGCTTGAATGGGTTCCAACTGTTTAAAGTGAGGACAATTTTAGGAACAAAATAAATAATGACAGTTAATAGATTATAACCTATCGAATAAAATAAGAACACATGAACCCATAAATATATAAATGAATGATTTAAAAGCTTGATTAGGAATGGGAAATTTAAATAATTTCAAAAGACCTCCCCATAAAATACTTATTAATTACAAAGTGAAAAAGAGTAACTCTATGATGAAGAATTCTGGGAGGCACTATCTTAATCAAATGATTAAGGCGAACACCACCAGTAATAGAGCAAATAAAAACCTTGGCCAACCTGATAGGATGCAATGAGGAAAAACACAGATCACTTCTGGATTTTCCTGCCAAAGATGCATGACCTAAATCTATTCATGTAGAAATATCAGATAAACATAATTTGTGAGATAGTCTACAAAATAAATGCCCTGTAATCTTCAAAAGTGTCAAGGCAATGAATGTCAAGGAAAGTCAGAGAAACTGTTCATATGGAAAGAGACTAAAGAGACATTACAACTACATGCAACA
>NW_023224978.1:0-746 GCF_002007445.2 Ailuropoda melanoleuca | reverse complement strand
AAGGTCTGCACTGGAATGTTAGTTCTGTGAAGAAGATTCCTGAAAACAGGGATTTTGTTTTATTAGCCAGTATGTCATAGCATTTAGACCAAAACCTGACATGTATTAAACACTAAATAAACCCTAATGAATGCTCATGGATACCAACCACAACGGTTAATATCTCAAGCCTTCCATCCTCGTCTGAAGTAAAGAGGTCAATTCAAAGAGTTCTAATATCTCTGCTACATCCTACATTCTATATTTTAGCCAACAAAACAATGTTAAATGTTCTTTTTCGTTGTCCATTCTTTTTCTTCCTCACAGCTCTCTTCTTTCCTTGTCCTCTTTTCCTCTTACCTTGGTTTATCCTCTCCCCCCGGCACACACTTATCTTCCTTTTCTTTTTTCTTTCCTGTTAACAATAAAAGAAAGTAGCACCAATCTTTTACAATTTAAGGGGCATGAGTTATCTTTACTTGGAAGCAGGAGATAAAGAGTGGCCTAGAAAAGGGGAAACACAGAGTCCTTCCCTGACTTTCACAGAATGCACAAAATATAGAAAACAGTGCTCTTCACATAGGAAAGGAAAAGCTATCAGTTCTGAGACACAGGGAGGTTTTGAGATATTATTTTCTCATCTTTTCATTTGCTATTTATTTTTTGTTCCAAAAACTTCTGGCAAATTTTATGTCTCTTTCATAAATGTGAGTTCTTCCCCTGCCACATGCTGCTATATTTGTCTCATTCTATTACAGCTTTTTAAC
>NW_023224977.1:0-746 GCF_002007445.2 Ailuropoda melanoleuca | reverse complement strand
AGGGCGGGATAGGGATAGTAAATCCAACAACAGCACAAGCCAAAGAAATACCGCCTTTTGTAGAAACTGCTGGATTCTTTGGGGATGGCAACTTGGTTAATAACTGCTGAGAATTTATTCCCTGTCATCAAACAGATAATTACAGTCATCTTCCAAAAGAAGGTCAACAGTATACATTCAACATGAATATAGTCTCATGCCTCATACTCAGCGTTTTCTGTTCCTGGATTTCTACCACTTTGTTGCGCAATATTTAATTATGTAGGCAGTGTCTTAGCAAAATGTGTAATTTGCTTGCCCTACCTGACTTTAACCATTGCTCTCAGCTGTGGAGTTAAACTGAAGGCTTACCTTGTCATCTTTGTAAATCTGCTCCTCTTCCTGTTTTCTGTCCCTCGCTTAATAAATGCCATCACATACCCAGCCTTCCTTAGAGAATCCTAGAGATCATCTTTGAGTCTTCCTACGTGTCACACCGTGGCTGTTTGTTTGGAGTTGGAGTCAGGCCAGAGTCTGCCACTTAATTGCTATGTGATTTTGGGCAGTTTACCTAACCCCACTGTGCCTCGGTTTCCTCATCTATAAAACATGGTAATAATACTCCTCATGGAGGCAGTGCGAGAATTAAATGTGATTATGCCGGAAAGCCCTGTCCCATTGTCTGAAACATGGTAAGTGCTCATTAAGTACTAATTATTGTTACTTCTTGCCCTTCACATCCAATTAGTTACCAACTCCTGCTGGTT
>NW_023224976.1:0-746 GCF_002007445.2 Ailuropoda melanoleuca | reverse complement strand
CCCAGCTCTGAGGAAGCATCCATCCGGACACCTACCCCTGCCAGTAAGACTCTGGAGATAGTTCTAGGCAGAAAACAGCTAAAGGAGGAGTACACAAAGTTGGACAGGGACGCCAACAAGCATTGTTTCCACCCCAGGAGTTGGAGTCACTTGGACCAGGTATCGTCGGGTGTGTAACCGAAGCCCGATACAGGGCTAAGATTTTAGGGAGCGTTTTTCTGACCTGCTCCCATATGCAGCGCCGCACCGAACCCTTTGCACAGCGCCTGCCTGCATCTCCCAACCAAGGCCAGGTGCGTGGCGTCTGAGCTGGGTTTCAGGAAGTTAGGGGTTGAGGCGGTTAGAGGCAAGGGTGCTGGGGCCTGCCCTTCCCCTCCCCCGCAGCGTCGCCGGGTTCCCGGAGCCGCCGCGCCCGCCCCGGATGCGCCCCGCGCGCTCTGCCCTGGGCGTCACCTCTCGGGCTCGTAGCCGGCCTGCAGCAGACGGGCGCTGTACCGCTGCGCCGCCGTCTCGTGTCCGGGGTGTTGCCGGGCTCCGGGCTCCGGAACGGCGGCGGCTCCGCCTCCCCGCAGCGGCGGCGGTGGCGGGAGCGGCCCCGACCCCGCTAGTGGGGCTAGTGGCTCCTCCATGCGGAGGCCGCTGCTCAGGGCGGGCGGGAGCCTCTCCGCCTGGAGGCTCCCCGGGCCCCCGCTGGGGAGTGAGCGCAGCCCAGTCAGGGGCCGGGGAAGGGGCGGGGCCTGATGGGT
>NW_023224975.1:1314-1925 GCF_002007445.2 Ailuropoda melanoleuca | reverse complement strand
AGTCCCACAAGTTCATTTTTTCTTTTGTTTCTCTTGCCTTTGGAGATGTGTCATGAAAAGAGTTGCTGTGGTCAATGTCGTAGAGGTTACAGCCTATGTTCTCCTCTAGANCCTCTAGAATTTTGATGGATTCCTGTCTCACATTGAGGTCTTTCATCCATTTGGAGTTTATTTTTGTGTATGGTGTGAGAGAGTGGTCAAGTTTCATTCTTTTGCATGTAGCTGTCCAATTTTCCCAGCACCATTTATTGAAGAGACTGTCTTTTTTCCACCGGATGTTTTTTCCTGCTTTATCAAAGATTAGTTGCCCAAAGAGCCGAGGGTCCATTTCTGGGTTCTCTATTCTGTTCCATTGGTCCATGTGTCTGTTTTTGTGCCAGTACCATGCTGTCTTTGTGATCACAGCTTTGTAGTATAGCTTGAAATCTGGCAACGTGATGCCCCCAGCTTTGTTTTTCCTTTTCAATAATCCCNCCTTTTCTGGTTCCACACAAATTTAAGGGCTGTTTGTTCCAGTACTTTGAAAAATGTCCTCAGTACTTTGATTGGGATAATATTGAAAGTGTAGATTGCTCTGGGTAGCATAGACATTTTAACTATGCTTCTTCTTC
>NW_023224975.1:621-1272 GCF_002007445.2 Ailuropoda melanoleuca | reverse complement strand
TGACAGAGATAGAGACAGCCAGCGAGAGAGGGAACACAAGCAGGGGGAGTGGGATAGGAAGAAGCAGGCTCATAGCGGAGGAGCCTGATGTGGGGCCGAAGGCAGACGCTTAACCGCTGTGCCACCCCGGCGCCCCGTATGCTTATTCTTCTGATCCGTGAGCATGGAATACTTTTCCATCTTTTTGTGTCTTCATCAATGTCTTTCAAGAGTGACTTGTAGTTTCTAGAATATAGGTCCTTTACCTCTCTGGTTAAGCTAATTCCGAGATAACGTATGAGTTTTGGTGCTATTGCAAATGGAATGGATTACCTAATTTCTCTTTCTTCAGTCTCATTGTTCATGTAGAAATGCAACTGATTTCTGAGCATTGATTTTGTATCCCGCCACATTACTGAATTGCTCTATAAGTTCTAGTAGTTTGGGGGTGGAGTCTTTTGGGTTTTCTATATAGAGTATCATGTCATCTGCGAAGAAAGAGACTTTGACTTCTTCTTGGTCAATTTGGATACCTTTTATCCCTTTTTGTTTTCTGAATGCTGTTGCAAGGACTTCTAGTAATACGTTGAATAATAGTGGCGAGCGTGGGCATCCTTGTCGTGTTCCTGATCTTAAGGGAAAGGCTTCCAGCTTTTCCCCATTGAGAATAAT
>NW_023224975.1:0-596 GCF_002007445.2 Ailuropoda melanoleuca | reverse complement strand
TGTAGGCTTTTCATAGATGGTTTTTATGAAATTGAGGAATGTACCCTCTATCCTTACACTCTGAAGGGTTTTAATCAGGAAAGGATGCTGTATTTTGTCAAATGCTTTTTCTGCATCAATTGAGAGGATCATATGGTTCTTGACTCTTTTCTTTTCTTGTTGATATGATCTATCACACTGATAGATTTGCAAATGTTGAACCACCCTTGCGTCCGTCCCAGGGATGAATCCCACTTGGTCTTGATGGATAATCCTTTTAATGTACTGTCGGTTCCTATTAGCTAGGATCTTGTTGAGGATTTTGGCGTCCATATTCATCAGGGAAATCGGACTGTAATTCTCCTTTTTGAGGGGATCTTTGCCTGGTTTGGGGATCAAGGTAATACTGGCCCCATAGAATGAGTTTGGTAGTTTTCCTTCTGATTCTATTTTTTGAAACAGCTTCAGGAGAATAAGTATTATTTCTTCTTTGAATGTTTGGTAGAATTCCCCTGGGAATCCGTCAGGCCCTAGACTCTTGTTTTGGGGGAGGTTTCTGATCACTGCTTCAATCTCTTCATAATTAATCGGTCTGTTTAAATAATCAGTTTCTTCCT
>NW_023224973.1:0-746 GCF_002007445.2 Ailuropoda melanoleuca | reverse complement strand
AGCCTTAACGGGGACAGAAATCCTGACACCTGTCACAGCACGGATGACCCTTGAGGACAGTACGCTAAGTGGAATAAGCCAGTCACAAAAGGACAAATACCACCTGATCCCACTTACATGAGGTCCCTAGAGCAGTCAAATTCGTAGAGACAGAAAGCAGCACAGCATGTGTGCCAGGGCTGGGCGGGCAGACGGGATGGAGAGTGCGTGTTTGATGGGGACGGAGTTTCAGTTTGGGGAGCTGCAGCGTTCTGTAGATGGATGGCGGTACAACAGTGTGACTGTAATTAAAGCCACTGAACTGGACACTTGAAAACGAGGGAAATGGTGGGTTTTACAACTATGTTTTAGCACAATAAAAATCAGTGATTGCAAGTGAAAACATTTTTAGCAACAACAGAACCATGCCTTAAAGACCACACTCACAACACGAGCACAAGTAACAGCACCGGGAGGGCAGACGGCCCCTCTCCTTTCTCATCCATGTCCTGTGGTAAAAGCATTAAGGGTCTAATCTGATCTGGCAAAACCAAACAAAAATCTAATTTCCCAAGAAGACCAATTAACATTTGCACTTACGTCCTGGGCCTAATTTTGTATTGCATCAAAGGCAACGTTAAGCATTGCTATTTGAAACCAAACCTGGTAGAGACTGTGTTGTCAACATGGCACCGCTGCCCAAGGGAGCTGAGGCTAGACTCCAGGGAGAAACCCTGCGCTGGACTGTGGACACTTAGTATAAAAAA
>NW_023224972.1:0-746 GCF_002007445.2 Ailuropoda melanoleuca | reverse complement strand
GGAGTGTTCAGTAATCAGTGACTTCTGCATGATATTTGCATAGAGAGAACTTTAAAAAGGTTACATTTCTTTTCTACTTTCATATTTACTTTGTGTTAAGGTTATAGGATCTCACTGGCAATGTTGCTGATGCTATTTTTGTGAACTCCCAACTCCATGTTTAAATGTAGCCGGATGGAAATTTTGAGCTACAGCAATAATAAATATATCTGACATCCCTGTGACTTTCAAGTTCTGCTATGCCTGAGAGTCAGGGAAGGCTGTTTTTTTGCCTTGAACTCTGAAGGAAGAAAGAAACTTTTGTTTATAAATTTCAGAGATTTTTGTCTTTGCACTTACCACGAAGTCAAATGTAGATATAATCCACTCTAAGCGCTTTTGGCAAAATTTCAAATATGCTTGTTTTTTGATAAGGGGGAAAAAATCCCAACTTTTTGTCAACACAAGTCCTTTACTCTGTGTTGTAGTGTATGACTTCTGTCGGTCAAGCTGTGATCTTGTGGGCTTGTGGAATACTGATCCGGTACAGGAAGTAAGAGCCAGATATGTAATCTGGGCCATCTTTCTGATCCATTTTAGTTGTGTCTGATTCTAAATTGAGTTATATAGAATTTAACCTAGCAGGACCCTGTTTCTATATTCTTTATGCCTGCCTTCAAAAAATGTAAAATTTTACGTGCCAATCTGAGTGAAATGATCTGAGGGTATTCAAAATCAAAGATTATTTAACTTGTGTTCCAGTGTGT
>NW_023224971.1:318-3309 GCF_002007445.2 Ailuropoda melanoleuca | reverse complement strand
TTTTCTTTTCTCTAGATTTGTTGTAAGAATACAGTATATAGTACATATAACATACAAAATATGTGTTAATCAACTGTTTATGTTACTAGTAAGGCTTCTGGTCAACAGTAGGCTACCAATAGTTAAGTCAAAAGTTATACATGGATTTTCAACTATGCAGGGGTGTCAGTACTTNCAATAGTTAAGTCAAAAGTTATACATGGATTTTCAACTATGCAGGGGTGTCAGTACTCCTAACTCCTGCATTATTCAAGGGTCAACTACCTATTTAAATGTATCTGGCTTGGAAGTTCTTAATACCTAACTGCTCTGTGAAGGTCAACAAAATCTGCTACCACTCCTCAACCTGTAATACTGACAAGAAATAATAAAAATCTCCAGATGAGGAAAGAATGTCTTTTTAGAAAATGTCTTGAAGGCATTTTAAGTCTTGCTCTGAAACTCATCAATAGTGACTTCTGATTATCATAGCTACTAATGTTTGTCTTAGAAGATATTAAGTAATGTATTTTCAGGTATGATGTAGTAATCAACTTATGAAAAATATATAATGCCTAAAAATACTATTAATTGTAAGGGTATACTTCATAAATGATGAATACTTTTTAAATTTCTTTGATAATTCATATATATGTTTTTAAGAGTACATTTATGCTTATTTTGTGCCATTAAAAAGAGATTGAGGAATTAAAATTCAAACTTCACTTTCCCTTTTACCTGGTATGCAAAAATTAGTTGAAATACAACAAGAAAGTCAACCAAGCAATTATTTTTATCATTAATGTCTTTATAATTGGTTTGACTAATACTTTTTTCCCCTCCACAAAGAAGAGAGTAGATAGTTGAATAATTATTAAAATTTGGCTCCTTAAATTATTAATTTGTCAAATATATTCCATGTATCTTAGAAACACAGATTAGATTTTTTTTTAAACTTTCCAGTTTATTACAGGGTAATTTTTTAGAAATAATAAAAATTTTGTAATATATTTTATAAAATAATTTAAAAATAAAATATAACTATTGTTTCTGTTATAAAGAATTATAAAGAAGATAAGTAAAGGAAACACTTGGGACTCATAGATTTTCTACTTTCCTAATATATTAAGCTTAAAACGGATTGCACAGTGTTGATGATTTCCAGATGGATAGAATTGAGGACTAGGAATTGGAATTATTATTTCTTTAGAAAATCTATATTTATACTTAAGCCATATTTGCACAATCTCTTAGCTGGAGGCTTATGCTTTAATTTAAACAGCTTCNAACAACTTTCTTATCTAAATAGTTCATAATTATTAATATGCCTTAACCAAAGAGATAGATGAAGGTTTTTTTTGTTGTGATTGTTATCTTACAGTGAATCTGAAATCTACTAGGAAATAGCACGCTGGATTTAAACTAATTGAGGAACATTTAAGAAGGGGACTATTTATAAAGGGATGAAAAGAGACCATGTGGAAAAATGCATACACCAGGAATTCTTTTACTGCCATTCCTTAGCCTCACAGAGCCTGGAGAGAAAAGGCTGTGTGGACCAGGCCNTCTTATCTAAATAGTTCATAATTATTAATATGCCTTAACCAAAGAGATAGATGAAGGTTTTTTTTGTTGTGATTGTTATCTTACAGTGAATCTGAAATCTACTAGGAAATAGCACGCTGGATTTAAACTAATTGAGGAACATTTAAGAAGGGGACTATTTATAAAGGGATGAAAAGAGACCATGTGGAAAAATGCATACACCAGGAATTCTTTTACTGCCATTCCTTAGCCTCACAGAGCCTGGAGAGAAAAGGCTGTGTGGACCAGGCTACCTGAGGGAAGTCATCAAAAGTCACCATTAATCAAGAGGCTCAACCATTCTGTAGCATCCCTGCAGGGAGGGGACAAGGGAAAAAATACCCCAAAATAGCTCGCTCCCTCCTCCAGTTTCCTGCTAATGTTTCTATAGGCAGAAATCAACTGAAAGCCAAAGAGCAAAGGAACCTGTCAACATCGAGTAGAAAAGGATAGAAGTGAATGTGGAGAGGAAAATGAAAAATATTGTCAGAAAACTAAACGCTAACCTTCTGATTGATTAGCGGAGAATTTTCTGGTTCTTTAGAGAATACGCTTGTGGCTGATATGTGTACCGGCTCCCTCAACAGTCATCTCAAATGTGTCTATATGTCTTCCTGATGCTGCGATGTTGGAAAGATAAAGCTACGTTTTCCACAAGTCTTTACACATGTGGTTTACAACGTGCCAATCAGATGCATGTGCCCAAGTCATGGATCGGGGCCAAACTGCATGACTGGAGGAAAGTCTAACATCCATTTGCCATTGTGGATTGCGGCGGAAGTAGCATGGGTCAGGATGCAGGAACAGTGGCCGCGGCCGACTGACCACTGAAGAAGTGGCAGGTCTCTTAATGACCCTGATCTACTGCGTGGTTTGGGGAGGTTATATTTGTAGGCTGGTTTAAAGCCTGTTTCTGCAGTCCTGTCAGTTTGCTAGGTATATACCTCAATGAAGTACTTTCCCCTTACGATACCTAAAATTGTTTCTGTTGTCTTCAACTGAGAATCCCACACAATGCAGCACTCACACCCAGCAGTAAAAGGTTTGTCATTCTGGCAGGTCATTTGACAGAACATTCTCATCACTTTCAGCCTTCCATACAGAACTCATTTTGGCACTTACCCTCCCTGTAAGCCAGAAATAAAGGTTGCATTACATATGTGAAGGGAAAATTGCAAGTGAGTAATTGTTCTGTTCATTTCAATGGTAGATATACTCATTTGTAGGAAAAAATAAGTCAATAGGTGGTCCTATTAATACAATTCTCTGTGTAAAACACACATGTAAACTAGGTAACACTATGTTCTTAGACTAGAACTTGCATTTTCATAAGTTATTTTCATAAGTTATTTTCAAATAACTTATAGGTCAAAGATTTAGGTAAGAAAAACTGACTTCCTCTTCTCATGAATAGAGAGTGACATATTT
>NW_023224971.1:0-309 GCF_002007445.2 Ailuropoda melanoleuca | reverse complement strand
CTTCAAGATTTCTCTGTCACCTTACATTTTCATCTTCAATGATAGCTACTGGCTCTCAAAGTTCTTAAAGGGAAGTGTGAATGACATCTTCTTCTTTAATGACCCTCCAATGCAAGTAAACTCTGACCTCTGAGTATCCTGCATTGATTGTTATAAACATTATAAATCTACCACAGAGCCCGAGAACAGAGCCCAACTGCATTAGAACTTTCCAAGCTTCCAGTCAGAAGTGGGAACACTGTTTTGTGGTGCAGAATTGTACCTGTAAATACTAGGGTTAACTCTGTTAAGGAATTCAAAACATTTAAG
>NW_023224970.1:0-746 GCF_002007445.2 Ailuropoda melanoleuca | reverse complement strand
CTGCCTTCTGGGGGAGGGGCCTGCCATGCTGATATTCAGGCAGCCCTGTTTGGGTAGAGTCACCCTGTGCCCTGCAAGGGGGGATGGGGATGGGCACAATGTGAGCTGGTATTTCTGGGCTTTTGCTCTCTAGCGGCTTTCCCCGGTGGTTTTCTGTGCCTTTTCTGAGAGTCAGAGCAGCAGTGGCCATATCCTAGCCTCTGTCTCAGAACAGAGGGATCGCATTCCACTCTCCACTGAGCTCTCTTGGGCACTTTAACTCTGTTTCTCTAGGTGCTGCCAAAACCCCTGCAGCATCCTTGGTTGTGCGCCCCACAGCCGGTGTCCCAGCCTTCGCTTCCAGGGCTGGCACTCTCTGTCCTTTGTGCTTCTAACACCCCCAGCCACCCTCCCGTTCCCATGCACTCTCGAACTCCCTGTTTCAGTGTGGTTCGTGCATGCTCCAGATCGCTGGGTTTCAGTCTGGTCACGTGCACGCCCCCGGCTCTTGGTTTCAGTCTAGTTCGTGTTTGCACTCAGGAGCTCCAGTTATCAGTTTAGATACGTGGGCGTGCTCCCAAGCTCCCGGTTTTAGTCCAGTTCCAGTGAGCGCTCTGGAGCTCAGGTTTTCAGTTTGGACATCCAAGTTCCCAGGTTCATGGTCTCAGTCTGCTTTCTCGGGTGCTGGTCCACGAGTCCGGCCGCCTCCCCAGTGCAGGTGGGTACTGTTTCCCGGCGCCTGAGCACGTCAGCTCCCTCCCCCTTCC
>NW_023224968.1:0-746 GCF_002007445.2 Ailuropoda melanoleuca | reverse complement strand
TACACTATTTTATAGTAAAATAGACATACTATTTTATACTAGGTGCTTCACTAAAAATAATTACCTAATATTTCATTTGGGCTTTGCATACAAAATCTCACTGAAACTTTTATTTTTAATTTCCAACATAGTTATTGTAACATATATTATATATACTATATATACATATATTTACATGTATATGAGATAATATGTTTGTGGATATAAATATGGAGATAGTGTATCAGTCAGAGTTCTCCAGAAAAACAGAACCAATAGGATATATGTAGATATCTATGAAGAGATTTATTATAGGAACTGGCTCACATGCTTATGAAAGCAGAGAAGTCCTATAATCTGCCTCTGAAAGCTGGAGAACAAAGAAAGTCAGTAATATAATTCAGCCCAAATCTGAAGCCGAGGACCAGAAGGCCACTGGTGCTAATCTCTTCCAAAAATACTCTCACAGACACACCCAGAAACAATGTTTTACCAGCTATCTGAGCATTCCTTAGTCCAGTCAAGTTGACACATAAAATTCGCCATCGCAGATAGATGGATAGACAGATTTTTCATGTTCTACATACATACACTCAACATTACTCAGAGAAAAGCAAATGTACAGAAGCTTTAATGTGAGACTAACTTTTAAAATCACTGATGTATACAGTTCTGTTAAGTTTGAGGGTCAATGTATAGCACCTATCTTTAGAATCAACAGAGGAGAAACCCATTAGTATAATTTTTTGAGGAAAAAATAACATTTT
>NW_023224967.1:0-746 GCF_002007445.2 Ailuropoda melanoleuca | reverse complement strand
AGCCTGATGTGGGGCTCGATCCCAGAACGCCGGGATCACACCCTGAGCCAAAGGCAGACGCTTAACTACTGTGCCACCCAGGCACCCCATGAAGTCATACTTTTACTTAGATATTTTAATATCAAGTATCTTTGCATCCAAGTATTTTTTTCATTCCCAGTTTTGTGTAAGCTCACGAAGTAGGAACATGATCTTATCTACCTTTATTCCTCACAGTAACTAAAACATTTTCACATATATTAGCATGTGCATATATACAAACACACAAAAACAAATGTATTGATGGGAATAAGGAGTTTTTGTTTGGGGCATGTTTATTTTTTTTAATTACTAATACCCACTCTTTTTTAGGAGAGACCAACCTTGTACTCTTGTGTAATAATTTTGTTTGATCCACATGGTACATAAGGGATTGCACATTCAGAACTCTTTCTCTAGGCTATGTGAGACCTTGGTATTATACTTTGGCAGTTAATTTAATTATTTGTTAATTTATATTTGGCAGTTAACTAAATTGTAGGAAAAAACCCATAATCTGCAAATTTTCTAAAACGGTTATCTAAAACAAATGGCTAAAAATTTAAGAAACAAATAGGAAAAAAGTGCCTACAATACATCATCTCATAATTAGAAAGGAAATTCTATTTTTTTAGTTGCACAATAATTTTTATCATAGTCTAACTGCTATAATGGAGAAGCAAGACTCATGAGTTACAATCAGATATCAACCTATTGTCTACTCACTT
>NW_023224966.1:0-746 GCF_002007445.2 Ailuropoda melanoleuca | reverse complement strand
GGTCTTGAGTCAGATGGAATGTGAACAAATAGCTACAAGTCAGTGGGAAAACTGCAGCTGAGTGAGAGGGGTCTGAGCCTTTCTGTTTGTATGCTCTACCCCCTCTGTGAAATCTCTGGGGGAGAGGTGGTATTATAGGTGCCCCCTCAGAAAAGATATGATGAATCTTAACCTCCAGTACCTCAGAATGTGGCCTTATTTTGAGGTAAGGTCTGTACATGGATGCTATCCTTATAAAATGGGGAAATATGGACTCAGAGACTGGGCCGGCGGTGGGGGGGTCTAGGTTTGGGGCTTTGTTTTCCAAACGGCAGGACCCTCCCAGGTAGGGCTGGCTCTCCACTCTTCTAAGTACTTGAGTTTCGGTGTGGAGCCTATGGCTGGCTTCCAAGCAGTTTCCCGGATTCGTGGGTTCCCTTCTGTCAAAGAGTGCCACTTTCCCCCACATCTGGGTGGAGCAAGTTCCTCTGATTTCTGCCCGAGGATTCTCGAAGCCGTGCGTGCTGAGCTCTGGCTCTCTCTGGCTCTCTCTCCTGCTGCCTCTGGCTCTCTGTCTGGTCTCTGCGGTTGGGCCTGCTGCCTCTGACCTGTGGGAGAGCGGCCCCTCTCTGCCTTCCTCATCACACCCCCCCTCACTCCCAGTCAGTGCATTAGCTGGGCTGTCCCTGAACCAATAATTGGCATACAACTCAACCAGGAGCTTTTTCAGAATGGCCATTAATTCAAATGTTTAAGAAAAAGAAATT
>NW_023224965.1:0-746 GCF_002007445.2 Ailuropoda melanoleuca | reverse complement strand
CATTCTTACATCAGGCTAAAAATGGGTGTCATAAATATGACAAGACTGTAGTATTATGTGCTATGATAAAATACTCTATAGGAGTCAGTGAGATCCTGGGAGGATCAAAAACATATGTGCGACGAGGGATTCCTTACGTTAGAGAAGAGAAGCAATAGGAGGGAGGGGGAAGACAAGCTGGGGGCCATTGGCCAAAGAGGAAGTGACCAGTAGCCCGTCTTGAACATTTTCACTGCCTTGGAGGCAACCTCCAGTTTCGATTTTTACTGGGATCTTGACACATTAAGCCTGACAACAGGCCTGGCCTACTTAAGGGTGTAGAGAGATGCAGAAGGTGACAAAGAGACAAAAGTGAGAAAGTTTCTATCCATCTATTATATCCACGTATTTTATATGTTGAGCTTGCATTGTGTGCCATTTTATATACCACTGAGTCATTTTACATATGCTGTCTCAATTTTATCTATAACTCCATTATGAAATGAGGGACCAAGAATAGCTATTTAGAGATTTAAAAAAAATTATGAGAAGAAATGCAATGTGATAATTTTTTTTTTTTTTTCTAAATACAGCGGCAGGGCTGGCTATTCCAAGTCTTGGAGCTCATGGTGGTCATTTAGGAAGAAAAAACCAGACACATAAATTAGCTACTGCTTACCAGATTAAGTGTCTCTAAGGTGGGGGAGGAACATGACAGACTTTGTAGTCTGGAAAATTTAGCATTTAGTTTTATGAGTTGTTTTTTT
>NW_023224963.1:1512-2453 GCF_002007445.2 Ailuropoda melanoleuca | reverse complement strand
CCTGCTTGTGTTCCCTCTCTCGCTGGCTATCTCTCTGTCAAATAAATAAATAAAATCTTTTAAAAAAAAAAGAAAGAAAGACATTGAGGAAGACACAAAAAGATGGAAAAACATTCCATGCTCATAGATCGGAAGAATTAACATAGTTAAAATGTCCATGTTACCCAGAGCAATCTACACTTTCAATGCTATCCCGATCAAAATACCAATGACATTTTTCAAAGAACTGGAACAAACAGCCCTTAAATGTGTATGGAACCAGAAAAGGCCCCGAATCGCCAAGGAATTGTTCAAAAGGAAAAACAAAGCTGGGGGCATCACAATGCCGGATTTCAAGCTGTACCACAAAGCTGTGATCACCAAGACAGCATGGTACTGGCACAAAAACAGACACATAGACCAATGAAACAGAATAGAGAACCCAGAAATGGACCTTCGGCTCTTTGGGCAACTAATCTTTGATAAAGCAGGAAAAAACATTTGGTGGAAAAAAGACAGTCTCTTCAATAAATGGTGCTGGGAAAATTGGACAACTATATGCCAAAGAATGAAACTTGACCACTCTCTCACACCATACACAAAGATAAACTCCAAAAGGATGAAAGACCTTGATGTGAGACAGGAATCCATCAAAATCCTAGAGGAGAACATAGGCAGCAACCTCTACGACATCAGCCAAAGCAACGTTTTTCGTGACACATCTCCAAAGGCAAGAGAAACAAAAGAACAAATGAACTGGTGGGATTCATCAAGATAAAAAGCTTCTGCACAGCAAAGGAAACAGTCAAAACTAAGAGGCAGCCCACGGAATGGGAGAAGATATTTGCAAATGACACTACAGATAAAAGACTGGTATCCAAGGGGCGCCTGGGTGGCACAGCGGTTAAGCGTCTGCCTTTGGCTCAGGGCATGATCTCGGCGTTATGGGATCGAGCCCCACA
>NW_023224963.1:991-1465 GCF_002007445.2 Ailuropoda melanoleuca | reverse complement strand
CCCCCCCCCCCTGCTTGTGTTCCCTCTCTCGCTGGCTGTCTCTATCTCTGTCAAATAAATAAATAAATAAAATCTTTAAAAAAAAAAAGACTGGTATCCAAGATCTACAAAGAACTTCTCAAACTCAATACACAGGAAACAAATAATGAAATAAAAAAATGGGCAGAAGATACAAACTGACACTTTTCCAATGAAGACATACAAATAGCTAACAGACACATGAAAAAATGTTCTAAATCATTAACCATCAAGGTAATTCAAATCAAAACCACCTTGAGATACCATCTTACGCCAGTTAGAATGGCAAAAATTGACAAGGCAGGAAACAACAAATGTTGGAGAGGATGTGGAGAAAGGGGATCCCTCTTACACTGTTGGTGGGAATGCAAGCTGGTGCAGCCACTTTGGAAAACAGTGTGGAGGTCCCTCAAAAAGTTAAAAACTGAGCTACCCTATGGTCCATCAATTGCACTA
>NW_023224963.1:0-894 GCF_002007445.2 Ailuropoda melanoleuca | reverse complement strand
GTGGAAGGAGCCGAGATGCCCTTCAACAGATGACTGGATTAAGAAGTTGTGGTCCATATATACAATGGAATATTACTCAGCTATCAGAAAGAACGAGTTCTCAACATTTGCTGCAACATGGATGGCACTGGAGGAGATAATGCTAAGTGAAATAAGTCAAGCAGAGAAAGAAAATTATCATATGGTTTCTCTCATCTACGGAACATAAGAAGTAGGAAAATCAGTAGGAGAAGAAAGGGATACAGAAAGGGGGGGTAATCAGAAGGGGGAATGAAGCATGAGAGACTATGGAATCTGGGAAACAAACTGAGGGCTTCGGAGGGGAGGGCGGTGAGGGAATGGGACAGACTGGTGATGGGTAGTAAGGAGGGCACGTATTGCGTGGTGCACTGGGTGTTATACGCATGTAATTAATCATGGAACTTTGCATCAAAAACCAGGGATGTACTGTATGGTGACTAACATAATATTATAAAAAATATTATTATAAAAAAAAAATTTTGGTGGAAAGAAAAATCTCAGATTTCTCACTCTCTAGAGATATCTTTGTCAAAATGATTCCATTGATCTATAAAGAATTTATTTTGATAATAGTAAATTTTCAAGTGAAATGCAAATCAGAGATCTACTAGTCCCCAAGATTCCAACATGGGATCTTATGCTAGACTTCACTGTGCCAAATGTATATATCAANAATGAAGGGGGGTAAACAGAAGGGGGAATGAACCATGAGAGACTATGGACGCTGGGAAACAAATAGAGGGCTTCAGAGGGGAAAGGGGTGGAGGATTGGGATAGGCCAGTGATGGTTATTAAGGAGGGCACGTATTGGATGGAGCACTGGATGTTATACGCAAACCATGAATTATGGAAACTACATCAAAAACAAAGTGT
>NW_023224962.1:0-746 GCF_002007445.2 Ailuropoda melanoleuca | reverse complement strand
GTAAGAGAATTTTTACCTAACCTTCCATTTTGCAATATTAGCTAGGATTCCCACCCCAGAGGACAGTCTTCAGAATTGGAGGAATAAAGAGATTCTATTTTTACAGATGTAAAATTCTCTTTTACATCTTTCTCTACTTTATGGCATCATAAAATAGCACCTAATTTCTGTAAAGACTTTATGAAGCTAAACAGAAGACACATGCCTCTTGAACTTCTAGGAACCAGACTCCCAGCTTCACTTGCTTTGAGCTCCAGACACAGAAATAATAAAAACAAGTTCTGTACACGTCAAGGAGTAAGTGCACGGTCAGGGCCACCTATTAATAATTCCGCAAGTTTTTCCTACACTATTAGTGATGAATCACGATCTAACAGATAATAAGCTTAATTGATGATGACGATGGTGATGATGTCTGGGATTATTTGCTTACTCTGTACCAGGCACTGTAGAAAACATTTTATTTATAAGTAAAATAAACTATAATGTAATATTTCATTTTCATGGATAGTCTAATAAAACTTATCTCTGTAGTAGCAATAGAAATGGTTATAAGAACAACACTAACAACAGACATAGCTGGGGACAAAATAAGTTCAATACTGTGGAAACCTTAAAAAAATAGAATATTGATGGATGTTCTAGCTGGGCCTGGTCCTCTCAGAACATCCTGGATGAAAATGGCTCAAGACCCCAAAGCTAAAAAAAAAAAAAAAAAAAAAAAAAAAAAAAAAAAAAAACCTTTT
>NW_023224961.1:0-745 GCF_002007445.2 Ailuropoda melanoleuca | reverse complement strand
GGGAAGGGGGCAGGGGAAGTTGGGGGGGCAATGGGGATGGCAGACAGAAACCTACAGAGGTCAATCTAGGCCCTCATGCTCCTTCCCTTCCCCGCCCCCTGCCCCACAAACCCCGGAAGCTAGAATTTTGCCCCTGTGACAATTCCCTGCCCCCTTCATTCATTCTAGATCAAAGAAATCAGGCTCAGGGGTTTCCTCTGCAAAAACCGTTTTATCTGGAATCTGTGTCTAAGGATCCTCTGGTACTCCACCAGGAATGGAAGGGGCCTGGTCCCCAGCAGGGAGCCCACGAGGTTTCCGCCCCACAGACAGGCCCATGAGCACCAGCGGCAGGAGCCAAGGGCTCGTGTCCTCCCCAGTTCTGGCCCAGGTGAGAGGGACGTCCCCCCTCAGCCCCCACTTGGAAAGGAGGCACCTTCGCCCCCACCGAGCCCAGGGCCCAGCAGGCTTACCATCACAGACAAGCAGGTGTGGCCGCAAGCTTCTCTCCTTCAAGATCAGGGAGGCAGCTGGGGCCGGGGCGGTCACCTCGCCCTCGGAGATGTCGAAGCCCTGCCTCCGGAGCAGCCCCACCAGCTCTCGCCTGGACTTCTGCGACTCGTTGGTGCAGAACCTCACCTTCAGCCGCGACCGCTTTAGTCTGGAAGTGGGAACACGATAGGCAGAGGGTGCTGTCGGCACTCGGAGCTTGGGGCTCTAGGGAGGAAGCTGGAGTCACTTCCCAAGGGCAATCAGGACCACCAGC
>NW_023224960.1:0-845 GCF_002007445.2 Ailuropoda melanoleuca | reverse complement strand
AGTTTCTGCTCACTCCAGAAACCTTTGCTAAGAACACATGTTAATTTTTTAAAGCAATACAAAATACTCTGCGTGCAGAGGCTTAGAAAAGCACACCAGAGGAGTGCCCGGGTGGCTCAGTCGGTTAAATGTCCGACTCTTAGTTTCAGCTCAGGTCATGATCTTGGGATTGGGAGATCAAGCCCCACATGGGGCTCCACACTCAGAGGGGAGCCTGCTTCCCCTCTGCCCCTCCCCCACTTACACACTCCCGCAAATGCGCCCTCACTCTCTCTCAAATAAATAAATCTTAAAAAGAAAAAAAGAAAGAAAGAAAAGCACACCAGAAAGTCCTTGGAAAAACTCTCCCTGGTTGTTTGTTCCAAAGACTCTAACTGCAGAAGCACATCGGCCCTTGGGGTTCACAGCTGAGTGAGGCTATGGCCCTGGGCAGGCCCCCAGTCCTACCCTCCTGAGAAAGGTGGCCTTGATGGGTGGGGTTATTTTGTTTCTTAATAGTTACTTATCTCATACGACAGCAAAAACAATTCATACTCACAAGTTCAGTTAGTTGTGGTAAATACAAACTGTTTTCTGGGGACAGAGGGGAAAGTTAGGCATCTTTTTGCTTGTTCATTCATTGGGTCCTGTGATCTACTAAAGGGCGAAAACAGAATGACCATGTGATCCTTTATTCCACCCCAATTCACTGCTCAGGGCTACGGGCGACTATGTGAAGGCCAGTTACCCAGCCCAGTTCACATAAAACGCCCAGAGCCTGTGGTCATTCAGCTCTGACTTTAAAAGAAAAATAAATAAATAAATAAATAAATAAATAAATAAATAAATAAATAAATAAATAAAGG
>NW_023224959.1:0-745 GCF_002007445.2 Ailuropoda melanoleuca | reverse complement strand
GGGGGGGGGGAACTATCTCACTGTTTTTGTCATATTCTATTGGTTAGAAGCAAGTGTCAGCTTTTATTGCACTGAAAGGGGAGCAGATTATAAAAGAGTGTGCATGATTGATTGAAGGTCATTTCAGCATTGCACCTAGCACACTAGACAATAATATGACTGCATTTAACTGCCCTGGGATCTATCAGGCTAACTGTTGAGTACTCCCCCATGCTGGAGTCATGAGCTGATTCTTTAACCACCCTCCTACAACTGTCTTACCAGAACTAAGGATCTGGTCAGCATATGTAGACTGACTTTCTTAATGTCATTAGTTGAATTTTTCCCCCTAATTAACTAGTCTTCTTAATCCAAAAAATAATGTCCAAACTATGTGGAGTATTTATAATTTATAAAGTACTTTTATGTAATTATTTTACTTAATCCAAGAATTGAGTGAAGTTTTAGTGGTATCAGTTCATAAATAAAGATACTTTGCTCAGTAGCTAAGCAGTCTATCTGCCCTATTTAGTGCAACTTTGATGGAAACCTTGTGATTTTGACGTGATAATTTTTGGACTACTCTCAAATTAGAATGACCAGACGTTGGCCTCCATGAGATCTTTTGTTTACTCGGGTCATGAGCTCAGTTATTTCTCATTTTGATTCGATTTGTCAAGTGCAAAAGCAAAATAAATGTAGTTCTTGGACTTGTGAGAACTGTGAGAGTTTACACCCACGCATCTGACTTAAACAAAAAAAAAAA
>NW_023224958.1:0-745 GCF_002007445.2 Ailuropoda melanoleuca | reverse complement strand
TTGACTTAAAGTATCTTCATATATTTTATTTTCTGAGACATTTTATTTCCTAAAAAAGGAGGAACATTCTTTTTTCAGGGGATGGTGGGAGATAAAATTAAGTTGCTTTGTGTTTATTTCCATGAGCTGTGTCTGTTCAGAGCAGCAGTAACCCTCTCAGAAGCCAGGCTGATAGCTCCTGTTCAAGCTTCCACTCATCACTTCAGATCTCCTTCCCAGTGTGGTGACCGCTCTCAGAACATGGGGATAGTAAGATCCGGGAAGCAAGAGCCCCATGGTTCCAAAAACAACTTACATTTTCCAAAGTGGACTGGACACAGGAGTGCAGGTTGGATCAGGGCATCTGCATGAAAAATCAACTCAAAATGGACACCCTTCCTATCAGATGAAAACTATTTTCTGGGCTGAACAGAAGGAAGGTTTGAGGATAACATTTTTTTACAAGAGTTGCCAAATCAACTTTGTCATCAAATAAAAACACAGGGTACCCTATATTTTTACATAAATATGTCCTGAATTCTTAGCATGGGACAGATCCATACTAAAAAAAAAATATATTATTCCTGGTTTATCCAAAATTCATATTTAACTGGTTGTCCTTTATTTTAACTGGCAACCCTGAGTGAACCCTCTCCACTGCTCTTGCATAGTCGGATTACATTTAGGTCATAACCCCTTTAAAAATGCCCAGAGAGGGAGGTGAAAATTGCCCAGAGATGTGGCCATACATATCTGTATGTATCTT
>NW_023224957.1:0-745 GCF_002007445.2 Ailuropoda melanoleuca | reverse complement strand
GGGGAGAGAGGAGCAGCTTGCCTGGAGTCTGGCTGAGATTTCCCTGGTGAAGGGGGTGGGGGGCAGAGGAAAGGAGCGGAAGGCCCGAGATCAGACTGTGGGAGAGCCCTCAGAGGACATGTGTCCTGGAGACTTTTCAGGACCTTTTCCCCCTCTGTCTTCACATCCTAATGACACCATTTTTAACTGGGTACAATGTCTTAACTGTGTAAAACTGTGAGTTCTTTAACTGTCAGAAATGAGTCTCTGGAGCTTCCCAAGTGCAAATTATTTCCTGGGAGAGATCTGCATTTGAAATTGAGGTTTCTCTCCTTGACCTCTTAACCCTCCTTATTATTCTGTGTTCTCAGTTGGTTCGACTGTGCAATGAAGGAGCTCGGAAGATGGAAAGGACTGAAATGATGTACACAATTAACTCGCAGTTGGAATTTAAAATTAAGGTATTCTTGTATTTCTTCATAAACAGATTTATTACTGCTCTTGCTTAAATCTTATGTAAATAGAGAGAGATAGTTGAGGGCAACAAAGTAGATAGGAATTTGCTTTTCAAAGAAGGGCCATAAATTGACCGGAGAGGGACAGGACTGGCTGAGGGAGTCACAGAAGCTCCAGGCAGCTCTGTTCTTGCTTATGGTCACTAGATAAAGTTGCCTTTCTCCAGGCCACAAGGTTAGTTTTATCTAATTAGCACATTCCCCCAACCCCCTCCCCAAAGTTAGGGAAAAGGGTAGTAAAAAAAAAAAAA
>NW_023224955.1:0-745 GCF_002007445.2 Ailuropoda melanoleuca | reverse complement strand
TTCTCTGGTTCAAAAGATACCATCAATAACCTGAAAAGACAACTCACAGAATGGGAAAAACATCTGCAAATCATGTATTTGATAATGGACTTATATCTAGAATATATAAAGAACTGTTACAACCCAGTAATAAAAAAGACAACCCACTTTAAAAAGTGAGCTAAAGACTCGAATAGACATTTCTACAGAGAAGATACACAAATGTCCAATTAGCACATGAAAAGATGCTGAATATCATTAGCCAGTAGGGAAATGCATATCAAATACACAGTGAGATACCACTTCATATCTAACTAGGACAGACATAATCTAAAAGACAGATAAGTGTTGGCAAGTATATGGAGGAATTGGAACTCTCATATGTGGCTATTAGGAAAGTAAAATGGTACAAACACTTTGGAAAACAAGCTGGCAATACCTTAAAACGTTGACCATGGAGTTACTACATAACACAGCAATTCCATTTCTAGAGATCTGGAAAAACATGTTCACAAAAAAACCCTTGTACAAACATGTTCATATCAGCAATACTTACAATAGCCAGAAGGCATAAACAACCCAAATGTATATCAACTGATGAATGGATAAACAAATTTTAATATATCCATAAAACAGAATCTTATTTGGCAATAGAAAGAATGAGGTACTGATACATACTACAAGAAGGATGAACCTTGAAAACATTATGCTAAAAGAAACAAGACAGTCACAAAAGACTACCTATTGTATGATTCTATTTATATGA
>NW_023224954.1:0-745 GCF_002007445.2 Ailuropoda melanoleuca | reverse complement strand
TTATTCTTGTTTTTTACAGATTATTTTCATATTGTGAATACAACTATTTCTTTGAAACTTATTCTCCAACTGATGCTGATATTGAATGGGAATTATTGATTTTCAGATATTGATCTTATATTTAGAAGCTTACTGATTAATAATTAGCTATTAGACTTTATTTATTAATTCTCAGAGTTTATAGACTCTACGAGTTTTATATTCGGTCATACCAAAAAGGAATAATATGATATTATTTTTTTCCACCCAAATAACTACATCAATCAGTTGGGAGGAACATTTGGGTAGAGAATAAATATAGTCAGGAAGCAAGCAGTGTAGGTATTTGGGGGAGGAACATTCTAGAAAAGTGGGCCTTGTTTGTTTTACAGTATTATTATTTTTATAGTCCATTTTCTTTCCAAATATTAATATTCTCCCTCTCTCTTCCTAACCCTAGCTCTTTGTCAACTTTCTCATTTTCTTGTTATATAAAAGATCTAGTTTTTGCTTTCATTAATTCTGTTTCCTATTCAATAATTTATATATGTATTTTCATAATCACCTTTCTCTTATTTCCATTTACTTTGTTCTTTTTATAATTTCTTGAGTTAACCTCTTACCTCATTAATTTTCAATCTTTTTACTTTTTTAATGCCATTTATTTCCCAAGATATCTCGTAAGTTTTGATTTTAATGTCCTTATTGTCAAATTCTTAATGTTATGCAACTTACATTGTGATTTCTTCTTTGAGATATTTTGATA
>NW_023224953.1:0-745 GCF_002007445.2 Ailuropoda melanoleuca | reverse complement strand
TTTTGCCTTCTTTCCAATAAATCTCTATGACTGACCCCTCCTTCCCTTTCCACTTTACCCTGTATAGACAACGAGTGTCTCTCCTTAGATCTCTTAGGGCTCTTGAGCAGGTCGTCTTCCTTTTTAACTTATGTTACAGTGAAAAGATCCTCGGACTGGGAATCAGAAGTTCCTGGCTGTTGTCCTGCTCAGCCAATGATTTGTTTTGAGTCCTTGCACAAACTCTTTTATTGCTTTGGTTTTGGCTGGATAATCTTTAACATTCCATCCAGTATTGATATCCATGCATCTATCCACCCAACAGATATTTCTTGAGTCTCTACTACATGCCTAACGATGTCGTGGATCTCGTTCTCATTTTGCAGGGAGAAGACAGTCAGTAAACAAATGACCTGATGAGTGAGAACAATGTCTGATGCTGGTAAGTATTCTGCAGAGAAATGAAGATATGATGTGACATGATGTGGTGGCTGCTTTACATTGAGTGGATGGTATAAAACATGGTCTTCCTGAGCAGGTGACATTTCAGTTGAGAAGAAGCAAATGAAAAAAAGTGGCCAGCCGGCAGGATAGGGGAAAAGTATATTTTATCCTAAGTGACAACTCTCAGGAACTACTGTAAATAATGGGGGCTGGTGGGACCAAGCTATGTAAAGTCTTCACTTAAATTGTCAAATAGCTTATATCACTGCCGTGATTGGTTAGTTCAAAACTGACTGCTCACAAGACTAGTTTGTCCGAAGGC
>NW_023224952.1:0-745 GCF_002007445.2 Ailuropoda melanoleuca | reverse complement strand
AAAAAAATTTATCTTGAATTATATAGTAAAATACTCTATTTCTGAAAAACCTCTAAGTCTGGACCCTTATCTTGTGAATAGCCATCTTCTTCGGATTTAGTGAAGTGGTATTTATAATAATGAAGTAAAAAAAAGTTATTTTATTCCGTTAGCAATTTTGTTTTTCTGATTTCTAGTAGCCTTGGACAAATGCAAAGAACAGATTGACTATCACTGAACAGTGGGAACCATTACCTGTTTATAGTAATGGAGGGAAACCATTAGTTGTGTGACCAATGGTTGTTATCACAGAGGTGGTTCAGATCAATATCACCACCGAGGTCCTGATCCATTGAGAGAAACAGAGAATATGGCTGTGCCCTGGAGGTCTTAACTCATTCACCCCACTGTGAGAGGAAGAGAATCCACTTCCTCCCCTATTTAATATCTTTGGGAAGGTTGAAGATTAGGCTGTTGTTCTTTAGTATACACTTTATTGAGAATTTTATTAACTGTTTCTAACCAGGAAATCCAATGAGACCTTAGCTAAGTGAATTTAGCTTAGCTAACTAATTAACTTATGCATCACACATTTTTTGAGTATCTTTTACATACCACATATTGAGGTATTTGTTGGGAACGTTAAAGTGAGGACAATGTAGTTTGTGCTTTCAAGAAGCGTATAGTCCAATGGGGAGGATGGACATTAGATTGTTACTCTTATCACATGGCATTGTGACTGTTGGAATATGCACAAAATGCCACG
>NW_023224951.1:0-2170 GCF_002007445.2 Ailuropoda melanoleuca | reverse complement strand
TGTTTATTTGTTTCTCGTGTATTGAGTTTGAGAAGTTCTTTGTAGATGTTGGATACCAGTCCCTTATCTGTAGTGTCCTTTGCAAATATATTCTCCCATTCCGTAGGCCNGGGCTGTCTCTTAGTTTTTTTGACTGTTTCCTTGGCTGTGCAGAAGCTCTTTATCCTGATAAAGTCCCATAAGTTCATTTTATCTTTTATTTCTCTTGCCTTTGGAGATGTGTCGTGAAAAAGGTTGCTCTGGCCGATGTCATAGAAGTTGTTGCCTATGTTCTCCTCTAGAATTTTGATGGATTCCTGTCTCACATTGAGGTCTTTCATCCATTTGGAGTTTATTTTTGTGTATGGTGTGAGAGAGTGGTCAAGTTTCATTCTTTTGCATGTAGCTGTCCAATTTTCCCAGCACCATTTATTGAAGAGACTGTCTTTTTTCCACTGGATGTTTTTTCCTGCTTTATCAAAGATTAGTTGCCCAAAGAGCCAAGGGTTGATTTCTGGGTTCTCTATTCTGTTTCATTGGTATATGGGTCTGTTTTTGTGCCAGTACCATGCTGTCTTTGTGATCACAGCTTTGTAGTACAGCTCGAAATCCGGCATTGTGATGCCCCCAGCTTTGTTTTTCCTTTTCAACAGTTCCTTGGAGATTCGGGGCCTTTTCTGGTTCCATACAAATTTAAGGACTATTTGTTCCAGTTCTTTGAAAAATGTCCTCGGTATTTTGATCGGGATAGCATTGAAAGTGTAGATTGCTCTGGGTAGTATGGACATTTTAACTATGTTAATTCTTCCAATCCATGAGCATGGAATATTTTTCCATCTTTTTATGTCTTCCTCAATGTCTTTCAAGAGTGATTTATAGTTTCTAGAATATAGGTCCTTTATGTCTCTGGTTAAGTTAATTCCTTGGTAAAGTATGGTTTTTGATGCTATTGTAAATGGGATGGATTCCCAAATTTCTCTTTCTTCAGTCTTGTTATTTGTGTATAGAAATGCAACTGGTTTCTGGGCATTGATTTTGTATCCTGCCACCTTACTGAATTGTTCTATAACTTCTAATAGTTTGGGAGTGGATTCCTTTGGGTTTTCCATATAGAGTATCATGTCATCTGCAAAGAGAGACAGTTTGACTTCTTCTTTGCCGATTTGGATACCTTTGATCCCTTTTTGTCTTCTGATTGCTGTTGCAAGGACTTCTAGTACTATGTTGAATAATAGTGGAGAGAGTGGGCATCCTTGTCGTGTTCCTGATCTTAAGGGAAAAGCTGGAAGCTTTTCCCCATTGAGAATAATGCTTGCAGTAGGCTTTTCATAGATGGCTTTTATGAGATTGAGAAATGTACCCTCTATTCCTACACTCTGAAGGGTTTTAATCAGGAAAGGATGCTGTATTTTGTCAAATGCTTTTTCTGCATCAATTGAGAGGATCATATGGTTCCTGAGTCTTTTCTTTTTCACATGATGTATCACAATGATTGATTTGCGAGTGTTGAACCATGCTTGCATCCCAGGTATGAATCCCACTTGGTCATGATGGATAATCCTTTTAATGTACTGTTGGATTCTATTAGCAAGGATCTTGTTGAGGATTTTGGCATCCATATTCATTAGAGAAATCGGTCTGTAATTCTCCTTTTTGAGGGGGTCTTTGCCTGGTTTGGGGATCAAGGTAATATTAGCCTCATAGAATGAGTTTGGTAGCTTTCCTTCTGTTTCTATTTTTTGAAATAGCTTTAGGAGAATAGGTATTATTTCTTCTTTGAATGTTTGGTAGAATTCCCCAGGAAAACCGTCTGGGCCTGGAGTTTTATTATTTGGAAGGTTGTTTATCACTGACTCAATTTCTTCATAGTTAATTGGCCTATTTAAGAAATCTATTTCTTCCTGTTTCAGTCTTGGTAGTTTATAGGTTTCCAGGAAGGCCTCCATCTCTTCCAGATTGTTTAGTTTNTTCCAGATTGCTTAGTTTTTTGGCATATAGCTGTTGATAAAAATTTCTAATAATCCTTACAATTTCAATGTTGTTGGTCGTGACCTCTCCTTTTTCATTAATAATTTTATTAATTTTTGTCCTTTCCCTTTTCTTTTGGATAAGTCTTGCCCGTGGTCTATCAATTTTATGGATTCTCTCAAAGAACCAGCTTCTAGTCCTGTTGATTTGCTCTACTGTACTT
>NW_023224950.1:0-745 GCF_002007445.2 Ailuropoda melanoleuca | reverse complement strand
CTAATCTAAGGGCCTTGCAGAATTGGTTTGCTGCTAGTAAACTTCCTCCTGACATAGTGGATAATTATCTAAATAGGACGTTTCCTCTGAGTAAACCCAGGTTACAGGAGGAAACACAGGCCATCCCAAAGGGGATTCTTGGTACTCTCCTCTCTCTCACTGTTTTTCTAATAGAAGTGGGGGTTTCTCCCTCATTTCCTGGGTTAGTGGCTATAACTAGAGCCAGTTGTGGTTAGTCTACCTTGGAACGAGGACTTTCAGGAATATTCCCAAGCAGCTGCTGAAACTCCCTTTGTTTTGGGGAAATTCCCTGTTCTCTGGCCTGACATGGACTACTTGTCCCCCCTTGTTGGCAGGAAAATATGGCATCTGCTCCTCTGTTGGAGCCGATGAGTTCTAGAACTGGGAACCCTTTCTCTGCCTTGTGGCAGCACTTTCCCTCTTCTATCTCCCATTCCCCCTTTTCTTTTCTGCACCACCTTGGGTGTGACCTGAATAACTGGCTTCTAAACATCTTCAGTGCTTCAGGCCCCATGGCTCCTCCTACCCTTACCATCAAGGAGCAAGAAGAGCAACCCCTGGACCTACCACCACCCACTTTATATTTCCCCGCTAGTGTCTCGGGCAAAAACTGACAATGGGGAGCAAACAGACTTTTATTTATTTATTGTTTGTATAATAATATTTTTTATTATATTATGTTAGTCACCATACAGTACATCCCCAGTTTCCGATGTAAAGTTCG
>NW_023224949.1:0-2682 GCF_002007445.2 Ailuropoda melanoleuca | reverse complement strand
AACATAGGTCAATGGTTACCTCAAAGAGGAAGTTGAGTATCCATGATGTCACAGGTCTTTCACAAAGTCAGGACACAGAAGTTCTGACTCTTGACATCTCACATGGCCACCTATTGATTAACACCCATTGCCCAGGCCCAACACTGCTTCATGCTCAGGGATGGGCAGAGCAGGGAATCTGAGAAGGGTTTTGTGCTCTGATTGCCTTTCCATAAGCCTCTCCTCTGAGGCCTCTGTTTTCTAAGAGTGACTGTATCTAGCAGCTGACATCCTCAGAGATCATGGCCCTGGGCCCTCATGGAAAGGACAGGAAGGGTCACCCTTGGAGAGCTCAGGTAAAATAGGCAGAACCTTACCTTTCAGAGTCCCACCTTTCCTCCTCCTCTTGGCTCTGCCCTGATGCTGGAACAAAAATAAAAGAATGATGGATTGGGACTCATCTCTCACTCTACTCTCAGAAATGAAGACATTCTTTATCCAAGAATAGAAGGACTTTAATTAATATAACTTTGTGTTCCTTGCTTTTATCAATTTTTAAGGTGATAAAATGTTGTCAATACTTACTTCTTTGAAAAACACAATGGAGGGTTTTGTCTGCGAGGTCCACACTTGATATTCTCAGTCAGAAGCCCTTTGTTCAATGAGGACATAGAAATTGAAGCCTGACAGTCACATCTATGCTCCCTCAGGTAGGACCCTATATCTTAGAATATACCACACACCCCAGTGTCTTCTCAGAGGCTCAACACTCTTTTCCTGATCATCCCAACACAAAGGAAGGCTTGATCGAGTGATGCCTGACATGGGAATGTANTTACTTCTTTGAAAAACACAACGGAGGGTTTTGTCTGTGAGGTCCACACTTGATATTCTCAGTCAGAAGTCCTTTGTTCAATGAGGACATAGAAATTGAAGCCTGACAGTCACATCTGTGCTCCCTCAGGTAGGACCCTATATCTTAGGACATACCACAGACCCCAGTGTCTTCTCAGAGGCTCAATACTATTTTCCTGATCATCCCAACACAAAGGAAGGCTTGATCGAGTGATGCTTGACATGGGAATGTGATTCATGATCAAGTGCTGGGAAACTTTGTTCTCTTACACAGATCCCATGTTCTCTAAATAACCCAATCCAGGACTGCAGAATTCCTGTGTTTGGGATTTTATCCAAGACCTGCCACCATACCCAGATAGACTGTGAGTTACAACTAGAAACCTTAGTCCTTCCTTAACCCTTACCCCTGCCAGGCCTCTTCTCCTAGAGGAGTGAATGTCTGTTCTCTTAGACTTCCCATTTTAGGTGTTTCTCTGACCCTACCAAACTCATTTAGAAATGTGGGAAGAGAAACAATAAAATAAAGAATCATTCTCTGAAGGGCAACTTCTGTTTCTAGCTCTAACATTTAAAAAGCCTGGGAGTCATCACTTCAATCTGTGAAAGAAGCAAATAACTGAAAAGACTAAAAATCAATGACTGTTCTTGGAACCATAGTGGCAAACCACTAACCCAAATCTTCAGAAAGTGTCAATGCAGAAAATCATGTTAAGATTAGCTTACCTGGTACAGAAGCCACTGGAGGCTCCACCCTGCTCTCCTGGTAAGAAACACTTAAATAGATACTTTGACAAATTGCTGGAGAATGCATATGGGCTAGCATGAGAGTGAGAATTTCCTGGGGTCACAATCTAATGGGGGCCCCAATTATTTATGGGTTTTATTACCAGAAACCCCACCTGGTTCTCATAGTAAAGAGCTACAAAAAAAAAAAAATGCTCATGTTTCTGGCAAGGAAGTGTAGGATTGGAGAGAAAGATAACCATTTTGAAAGCATTGTGACATATTCCCAGAGTTTTCTCCATAACAGAAGCATACTCAGCAGGGGAAAAGCCTACCAGAGCCTTATGCCACATGGGAGAAGGTAAATTACCCAACTACAGCAGCCCCCTCTAGACTTCCTGTCCCATTTGTAGAGTGGAACAAAACAAAACACCTTCAAAACACTTGTGAACATCACAGTCCAGGGACATAAGCCCATTAAAACACTAATGTTTAATCATATCCCCTCCCCCAACACGTTACTACAGTATTTACTGGGCTCCAGTGTAGTAACAGGATCATAGCTTAAAAAGCTGCAAGGTATAGGCTTTATTTAGGGAGATTTAGGGAAACTTAACTAGGGGAGACAAGAACAGGGACACTAGAGGAAACTGAAGCCTCTGACATGTATAGCTACAGTAAGTATTAAACACAGCCCAACACCTAACCAGATTAACATATGGCTTCACATTAAAGGTCTGTTTACTTCAGTTCCTATTATCCAATACATCATGTTTGGCTTTCAAAGAAAAATTACAAGGCATGCTAAAAGGCAAGAAAAAGCGATTTGAATAGATAAACCAAGCATCAGGTGCACATTCAGATATGATGCAGATTCCAGAATTCTCATACATGGATTTTAAATTAACCATGATTATTGTGTTAAGGGCTCTAATGCAAAGGTAGACAACATACAAAAACAGATGAGGAATGTTAGCAGAAAAAGGGAAATTCTAAGAAAGAATCAAAAGGAAATGTTAGAAACCAAAAGCACTATGACAAAGGAACAACACCTTTAATTAACTCATCTGTAGGTTGCATATGGTCAAGGAAAGAATAAGTGAGTTTGCATAAATGTCAATA
>NW_023224948.1:0-1206 GCF_002007445.2 Ailuropoda melanoleuca | reverse complement strand
TCTTCTTCCCCAGGGGGCTGTGTCTTCCTTGAGGACCCAGACCTTATCACGTTTGGCTTCAAACCCGCTGCGCTGCCTGCCACAATCCCTAAGACAAGATCTTCCTTCTCTGGGGTCACTCTTTCTCTACTCGGGTCCTCCTCCAGCCGATCCTCTGGAATGCTCTGAAAAAGCAAATTAAATGGGGTCACTCCCCACTTCAAAATCCCTCAGGGACTCCCACTGCCTTTCGGGTCAGAGCATCCCATGTCCTTCCTAAACTCATCCCCTCCCCTTCCCTTCCCCACATCTGGCGCTCCAGCCATGCCCAGTTACCTGCAGCATCACAGTGGGTTCTCACTTCCCCGCTTTTACTCATGAGGTTTCCTACACTTGGAATGTCTTTTCCTCAACTTACTCACCTAACAAGTATGGCCTTCGGCAAGTCACCTTATCTCCCTGAGATTCAGCTGACCCAGCGTTCCAATGCGGCTAATAACTATGCCTCCCTCACAAGTGGTTGGACGACTAAGGAGGACAAGATATGCAACATGGCCACAACAGCCTGGCAGCCATTAGCGACTCCACCTGACTATGGTGGGGAGGAGGTTTAATGCTGGCCCAGAATCCTCCCTGTCAATAGCACCTCAGTCACTTTTATGTTTTCCAAGGAAGCTTCTCTCACTACCCTGTCCTCCACCCAAGGCTTCTTCCTTCCAGAAAACCTAACTCTCAATGATGTACAGGGAATACAGAAAAGTGGTGCTTTCTTCTCTCCTATGGCCAAGCGGGGAAAGNCGACTAAGGAGGACAAGATATGCAACATGGCCACAACAGCCTGGCAGCCATTAGCGACTCCACCTGACTATGGTGGGGAGGAGGTTTAATGCTGGCCCAGAATCCTCCCTGTCAATAGCACCTCAGTCACTTTTATGTTTTCCAAGGAAGCTTCTCTCACTATCCTGTCCTCCACCCAAGGCTTCTTCCTTCCAGAAAACCTAACTCTCAATGATGTACAGGGAATACAGAAAAGTGGTGCTTTCTTCTCTCCTATGGCCAAGCGGGGAAAGAGAGGGAGAGATACATAGCCCAAGGAAGAGACAGCTTCGGAATGGCCACGGGACTTGGAGAGATTCAGACCCTAGGTTGGGGGACTAGGGGATTGATCACTTCCCTTTCTCTTAGAGAGTAACCTGAAGTGTAAGGACAGTCTCGTTCAGGTCCATA
>NW_023224947.1:0-2564 GCF_002007445.2 Ailuropoda melanoleuca | reverse complement strand
AGCATCGAACTTTACATCGGAATCCGGGGATGTACTGTATGGTGATTAACATAATATGATAAAAAAAATCAATAAAAAATTTAAAAAAAAATCCTAAAAAAAAAAAAAAAAAAGATTTTCTCCATTCTCAAGCACCCTTTACTTACCCTATGCTTAGAATTATTGGCCTTGGGGCGGCTGGGTGGCTCAGTCAGTTGAGCTGCCTTCAGCTCAGGTCATGATGTCAGGGCCCTGAGATAGAACCCACATCAGGCTCCCTGCTCAGCAGGGAGTCTGCTTCTCCCTCTCCCTCTGCCCCTCCCCTTGCTCATGCTTGCTTGCTCTCTGAAAAAAAAAACAACAAAATCTCAAAAAAAAAAAAATAAAGAATTATTGCCCTTGTAATTATATCTTTATTTGTATCTTTCCTTTTAGAATGTAAGATCTACAGAAGTAGACTCATGAGATCAAGACCTGAGCCAAAATCAAGAGTCAGACACTTAACTGACGAGCCACCCAGGAGCCCCTACTGCATTTCTATCCACTAATAATGAAGCAGCAGAAAGAGAAATTAAGAAAACATCCTGTTTACAACTGCACCAAAAAGAATAAAATACCTAGGAATAAACCTAACCAGAGATGAAAAACCTATACTCTGAAAACTATAAAACAATGATGAAAGAAATTCAAGACAACACAAATGGAAAGATATTCCATGCTCATGGATAAGAACAAATTGTTAAAATGTCTACCCTACTCAAAGCAATCTACAGATTTAATGCAATCCGTATCAACAGCATTTTTCACAGAACTAGAACAATCCTAAAATGTATGGAACCACAAAAGACCCCTGAATAGCCAAAGCAATCTTGAAAAAGAAAACTGGAGGTATCACAATTCCAGACTGCAAGTTATATTATGAAGATACAGTAATCAAAACAGTATGGTACTGGCAAAAAAAAGAGAAATATAGGTCAATGGAACAGAATAGAAAGCCCAGAAATAAACCCAAAATTATATGGTCAATTAATCTTCGTCAAAGGAGGAAAGAATATGCAATGGAAAAAAGAGTCTCCTCAACAAATGGTGTTCGGAAAACTGGCCAGCAACATGCAAAAGAATGAAACTAGACCACTTTCTTTCACCATATACAAAAACAAATTCAATGTGGATTAAGGACCTATATGTGAGACCTAAAACCATAAAACTCCTAAAAGAGAGCAAAGGCAGTCTTTTCTGACACTGATCATAGCAACATCTTCCTAGATATGTCTCCTAAGGTAAGGGAAACAAAAGGAAAAATAAATAATTGGGACTACATCAAAGTAAAAAGCTCTGCACAGCAAAGGAAACAATAAATAAAACTAAAAACAACATGCTGAATGGGAGATGTTTGCAAATGACTTACCCGATAAAGGGTTGGTATCCAAAATGTATAAAGAACTTAACAAACTCAACACCCAAAACCCAAATAATCCAGTTAAGAAATGGGAGAAAGACACGAATAGACATATTCCCAAAGAAGACATCCAGATGGCCAACAGACACATGAAAAAGATGTTCAACATCACTTATCATCAGGGAAATTCAAATCAAAACCACAATGAGATATTACCTCACACCTCTCAGAATGGCTAAAATATAAAACATAAGAAACAATACTGTTGGCAAGGATGTGGAGCAAAAGGAACCCCTGTGCATTGCTGGTGGGAATGCAAACTCGTGCAGCCATGGTGGAGCACCATGTATGGAAGTTCCTCAAAAAATTAAAAACTAAAAAATTAAAACTAGAACTACCTTAAGATGCACTACTGGGTATTTACCCAAAGAATATGAAAACACTAATTCAAAGGGATATATGCACCCCTATGTTCATTGCAGCATTATTTACAATATGGAAGCATCAATATGGAAAATTATAATATGGAATATTACAATATTCCAAACTATGGAAGCATCCCAAGTATCCACTGATAGATAAATCGATAAAGAAAACATGCTGTATATATGTGTACACACACGTACACACACACACACTGGAATATTACTCAGCCAGAATGAAATCTTGCCATGTGCAACAACACAGATGGAGCCAGAGAGTATAATGAAATAAGTCAGTCAGATAAAGACAAATATCATGATTTCACTCATATGTGGAATTTAAGAAACAAAACAAAACAAAGGGGGAAGGAAGAAGAGACAAACCAAAAAACAAGACTCTTAAATATAGAGAACAAACAGATGGTACCACAGGGGAGGTGGGCGGGGAATGGGTGAAACAGATGAAGGGGATTAAGAGTACACTTATCTTGGGTGATGGGTATTAAGGAGGACACTTGTGATGAGCACTGGGTGCTATATGGATGTAATGAATCACAAAATTGTACTACTGAAACTAATATTACACTATATATCAACTGGAAAAAAAAGAGATCTAGGCCCACTCCACACCAATTCCAAAATAAATAGTTAGAAGGAAAATTTTTATTTTTTTTATTTTTATTTATTTATTTATTTTTAGAGATTTTATTTATTTATTCGACAGAGATAGAGACAGCCAGTGAGAGAGGGAACACAAGCAGGAG
>NW_023224946.1:0-745 GCF_002007445.2 Ailuropoda melanoleuca | reverse complement strand
ATTCTTAGGGCTACAGTCTCTTATCTGAAACCCTTGGGACTTCTGGAAATCAGATTGTTTTAATTTGAAAAGGCACGTCCATTATACATTAGAAATATACCAGTGAAGCATGGGAAGCAATTGCAATCCACACAGTGCTGTCTCTGCACCGAAGCATGACTATCCAGACAGCGTGGAAGAAATAGACATGAAATGACCTATGTCAATGTTTGTCACCAAATTAATTAGACACAGACTTCCAGTGTTCTAGTTTTTGGGACTTCAGAATCTGGACTTGTACCAAGATCTGAAATCCCTCCCGTTTGTGTATCTGATCAGTGACTCCTGCCTTTCAGGCTCACTCTTCTAGAAAACCAACTGGAAGTAACTTTTCCCCTCTCACTTGCTGGGGTTCTTCACTGTCCTCCTTACCCGGCTTAAATGCCAGCAACGAATATTCTAATCACTTCTTAGAAGTGAAGTTGAGGTTGGAAGAGAAGATCATGCACTTGTTCTTATTATTTTTGTTAATGGTTACTCTATTTATTTATTTGTCATTTTATATTATTGGTTATTAGATGCTACTGAGTTCTAACCATAAATAAGTCCTTTTCCTTCCTTATATTTATTCACAGCTCCATATGGTGGGTAATATTGCTTTATTTGGAGCATATGTAGAGATATGTGATCTGAAGCCGGGAGAGGTTAGGTAAGATGTCCAAGATCACATGGCCAGGATTTGTCCTCAGAGCTTTCTGATTCACAG
>NW_023224945.1:0-745 GCF_002007445.2 Ailuropoda melanoleuca | reverse complement strand
TTTTTGTTTTGCTTTGCTTTTTTTTTTTTTTTTTGACTTGGGTAGTCTTCCTTAGCAGAAGGATTAATACAAGCGAATTTCTCATAGCTTATATGCAGAAATCTGAATTTTGTTTTATTATTAATAGTGTAAGAAATTTCTTTCACCTCTACAGCTTAGTATTGATGATTTATGCAAATTAAGAATATTGTCAAATTTGAGAATACCTCTCTAATGTCTTTTTCATATATGAGCTGCTGGATTTGGAAACATTTCCCGCAGCTTAACTCTGGCCCTGTACATTTCAAATGTTGTTTCTTTCCCACAACTCACACATTTCTTGTGCTGGATGCTGCAAGACACATTCCTTTGACGATCTGATCTCTGCCCCTGCACTTTTTAACCATGACTTTGGAGAGATCTGCACAGTAAGTGGTAAGAATATTCTTGGAAGCTATTCCTCGATTGGAATTACTAGCAATAACTGTACATGGAAGTGACTGCAACTATGTAAGCCTATCCCATGAAGTCCAAACTAAACGTTTCTCCCACTCAAGTTCCTCTCAGTGAGCTCCCAAAATACTTGTGGCACTCCCATAACCAGGTGATACAAAGAGAAGTCTGACGGAGGGAAGCTGGAGCAGAAGGAGACAGTAGTGCTACGCCTGCATTCTCAATGCGGACAGTATCAGCTCAAGGACATAAAAGTCTGTTCTAGGGGGTGAAAAATCTTACTCTTTTATACATTTCAGAAATATACACACAG
>NW_023224944.1:0-745 GCF_002007445.2 Ailuropoda melanoleuca | reverse complement strand
TCCCCCTTCTGATTACCCCCCCTTTCTTTATCCCTTTCTTCCTAGTTCTTATGTTCCATAGATGAGAGAAAGCATATGATAATTGTCTTTCTCTGCTTATTTCCCTTAGCATTATCTCCTCCAGTGCCGTCCATGTTGCAGCAAATGTTGAGAACTCGAAAAAATATGAAACGCTTCACAAATTTGCGTGTCATCCTTGTGCAGGGGCCAAGCTAATCTTCTCTGTATCGTTCCAATTTTAGTCTATGTGCTGCCGAAGCGAGCACAGGGCAAGGCTTTTCAATGGCTCACATTGTTACCCAGAACCACGCGCAAAAAATTACAAATTATTATGTACTACGTTTTTATTTAATGTTTCCGGTCTATGTCGTAAGGCCTAACTTAGAATCACGGCCATCTTATTCAAGGAAACCAATTTAAAATTTGTTAAATTTGGGCGCCTGGGTGGCTTAGTCGGTTAAGCGTCTGCCTTCGGCTCAGGTCGTGATCACAGGGTCCTGGGTTCGAGCTCCGCATCAGGCCCCCTGCTCAGTGGGGAGCCTGCTTCTCCCACTCCCTCTACTGTTTCCCCTGCTTGTGTCCTCTGGCTCTCTGCCAAATAAATAAATACGATCTTTTAAAAAAGTGTTAAATTTGTGTTTAATTTATTAACACTTGTTTTAAACTTTATTTTATTTTATTTTTTTAAAAGATTTTATTTATTTATGTGACAGAGAGACAGCCAGCGAGAGAGGGAACACAGCAG
>NW_023224943.1:0-745 GCF_002007445.2 Ailuropoda melanoleuca | reverse complement strand
CGAGGTGGCCTTCTTAACAAGACAAAGGGGACTCAGAGTGATGGTGTGGGATGCTGGGCAGAGACAGGAAACTGCAGGCTCATTTCAGCAGATGGCAGCACAGAGAGGAAGAGATGTCCAAGCAACAGCAACTCCAGGAGAAAGAGAAGAGGAAACTCTGAACTGACCAGAAAAGCATCAATTAACTGATTTGACCCAAATTCAACTTTCTGTCATCAGTAGAAGGTCTCAAAACAGAACGGAGTCAAGTTCTTTTAAAAATGCAGAATTTGTGCCCTCAAGAGGCCTAATTGGTTCAGCCTTTCACCCTGCTCCTTTTCCAGTCCTCACAGAGCTAAACTTTCAGCAATCTAAATCTGAATCAGAGATTCTTGTTGCACAAGAGAAATGTGAGTCCCAGGAATGTCAAATGATTTGCCCGAGGTACTTTTAATGACACAGCAAGAGCCTATCATTCAAAAAATAACTGTCTAATGCATGGTATCTGCAAGACAATTCATTCCCTCCCCAGAGCACACAAAACATAGCCTACCTCCTAGTTCAGAGATGTACCTCATACCATGCTTCTCCCAGCACTGTGAACAAAACCAAAACCTAACAATGGAGTTCACTCTTCAGATTGTGATTCGATTGTCTGTCAAAGTCTGACATTTAGCAGACATTTAATAACTGTGTTAATGAATGAGTGAATGAATTTCATACAAAGTATCTGTAACTTTTCCTCTTTTCAGACCTTTATTCCATA
>NW_023224942.1:0-745 GCF_002007445.2 Ailuropoda melanoleuca | reverse complement strand
AAAAAAGGAAAGGGCTAGAGGAAAAGCTGTAAGTGGGATGTGTCGGAGAAACTGCCATGAAGCCAAATAAGGCTACAGCTCAGAAGGCAAGGGAGAGCCCTGCCCCTAAGAGTTGAGGCTGCAGGCATCATAGGGACTGATCAAATAAATAAATAAAATAAGTATTGGTAGCAAATAATTTTTAGAGGGACTCATGACAGTCACAGTATGATCTGCATGCTATTCTGTCATCATTTACTGTTTTTACCATTTCTTTTCCAGCAAATCCCAAAGCTGCCTGTACTGTGAGATGGTTAATGTGACTTGTCCAAGGTAAATTAAAAAGTAAGTGATTGAGCCAGTAGACTCATATAATTGAACTCCTCAATGTTCTTTTTTTTCCTTGAGCTTTACTGAGCCATAATTGACAAATAAAATTGTAAGATATTTAAAGTGTACATTGTGATGATTTGATATAGTATCCATTGCGAAAGGATTCTGCCCGTCTAGTTAATTAATACATCCATCACTGTATATATGAATACATATATATATATATATATATATTTGTGTGTGTGAGAATATTTAAGTTCTACTTACTTCACAAATTCCAATTATACAAGACAGTGCTATCAACTGTAGCCAGCACGTTGTACAACAGATCCTCAGACCCTATTTAGAGCAATGTTCTTTCCACCATAATTAGTGCATTTATTTACTCAACAGACACAAACATACATCTACACTATACTCTGGGTTCTAGGCT
>NW_023224941.1:0-745 GCF_002007445.2 Ailuropoda melanoleuca | reverse complement strand
AAGAATAATAATCAGCCTAAAGGGTATAGCATCTCACAATTAATGAAAAACTTTCAGACATAAGCACTGCATTTGAAAGGCTAATATGTGCAAAATACACTTCTAGTCATTTTCAGGCACACATTCTATTTTGATTCTCACAATACCTAATTTTATAAATCATCCTTCCTATTTTTTCCATGGAAGAGATTGAGGCTCTGAGAGATTGTCTAACTGAATTCCACACACACAGGAAACCAAACGCTGGGAGTCATACCTTATCATTTATTCCCCAGGATGGCTACATTTTAGCTTTCACATTCAGCATTGCATTGTTTCCACAACTCTATCATCAGATCAGGGAACTAAGTGCTTCTGTGTCTGAGGTGCATGACTTTCCATAACCTCACAGATGTGGCCATGGGCACTGAGGGCTATAGCACAACAAAGCACATGTTGATATACTTTATTAATTGTAAGAAATGGTAGTTCATATTTTCCCAGTGTGAAGATAGGCAGGACAAAGTGAAGGCTTTGACAGTGTCTGTTAATGAGAGGAGGGATAATAAAATGGATTTGAAGGTTATTAAATTCTCATGGTTTATTGTACAGGCATGTAACACTTAGCACAATTTATGTTTCAGATTGTTTCTGACCTCCTTAATAAAATAAGACAGAAGCAAGATGAAGCTACAAAAACGCCAGTAGGGATGGGGGACTTTATGAATGCCCTGATTATTTCCACATGTTCCTAGAGGAATAAAAG
>NW_023224940.1:0-745 GCF_002007445.2 Ailuropoda melanoleuca | reverse complement strand
ACGCCCTGAGCCGAAGGCAGACGCTTAACCGCTGTGCCACCCAGGAGCCCCCAGCCATTACTTTTAAATGTCCATTTACTCTGTAAGCATCGAGATCGGTTTTATTTAATCAGCTTATACTTGCTTGGTGCTAGCAGACTTCGGTTGAAGATTTTTATGAAATTTGAATTTAAATCTATTTTACTACAAGTTTCTGCTAAATGAGTGTAGTTTGCTCAAATCTGAGACCAACTCCTAATAGCCTCCTAATGCAGTCTTTAACCAGAGACAGTGCCACGTGTAACGTATAATAAAAAAGAAATCACTTGCCGTTAGGATACTGATGTCCACTGCATTTATGAACTTGTTCCTTTTTAGTACCAACTACTCCCTTGAAGGATCCCCTTTATCACACAAAGAAAAATCCAGTATCTAATGGATTCAGAACTTAGACTTAGAGCAAGGAGGCAGCCATTGGAGGGTTGGTGGTGGAATTTGCTCTTGTTTTCATATCCTTCATGCTTAGTCCAATGTCTGGCACAAGCAGATGTTTAAAATATTATGCTGAACTGAGCTTTCACATGCAAATTTGAAATCCTATGGCAAATGCCCCGGGGTGATGTTAGAATAGTAAGCAAATTATTAAGAAGTTAATATGGATATTAGCTATTCACACATGCAAGTATGCTCTTCCCACTGGCAATTCAAGAAAAAGATAAAATTTTAAAAATAAACATTTTCAGATATGTGTAACAATTCCGTTAAG
>NW_023224939.1:0-745 GCF_002007445.2 Ailuropoda melanoleuca | reverse complement strand
TACAGTTTTAGTGTTTAAACTCAAGGGTCACATGACTTCACATGTACCTTCTAAATGTTCCAGAACCTACCACAAGGCACCAATCTGTAAACAACCTTAAACTAGAAGCTATGGATATTTGTGAGTCTCCAGTAAATTTCCGGTGACCAGCACAGGGCTTGACACATAGGTCTATTGAACATGTGGGCTGAGCTTTATAAGGTGATATGATAAAAAGAATTATTTAATGAGCAATTAATACTATAACAACCATAGTTAATGCATTCCTTGGTTTTCCCATCTGTAAAATGATTAAAAATGACTTGGCTTGTGGTCACTCCATATTCCAGACAAATGCATACTCTAATACAGCCATACTTTTTTTAAATGATCTGAAAAACTACCTCTGCCTCAATACTTTTGGCAATTTTCTGATCTGCTCTGTAATATCTTGGTATACATTTCTTGGATATCACATAAGAAACATACTCATATATATGATGTGAAATACAGCTGATCCTTGAGTAACTGTACAGCATTCGTCCACTGACATGCAGATTTTTTTCAATAGATAAATGTATAATGCTGTAAATGTCTTTTCTCTTATTATTTTCTTAATAACATTTCATTTTCTCTAACTTATTTTATTGTAAGAATACAATGGATAGCCTATGTTGCATGTAAAATATGCATTCGTCAACTGTTCATGTTACCAGTAAGGCTTCCAGTCAATAGTAGGCTATTAGTAGTTAAGTTCTGGGGAGAG
>NW_023224938.1:0-745 GCF_002007445.2 Ailuropoda melanoleuca | reverse complement strand
GTCCGCTTTTTTTTTTTTTTTTTTGCTTAGTATAACTTCTTTGCTCCTGCTCCGTTCTGCCTATAGAGGTCTGTCATTTTGTACAGCTCCTTGGAACTGGTCTCTATCCAATAGATTGGATACTGCTCGATTCAAATTGATTTTTGCTCAAATGAACTCTTAAAATTTTTAATGTGCCTCAGTTTTCCTTTTAACAACACTAATCTTTACTCTTTCTCCTAACCAATCCTGTCACTCCTCTGCTGTATTAGTTACCTATTGTTACATAACAACCCCTCCTCAAGCCCTTCAGTGGCTTAAAAACAATCATTTGTTTTTTTTTTTTTTCATAAATCTGTAGGTCAGCAATTTGGGCTGCGCTCGGCTGGGCAGTTCTTCTGCTAGTTTGCTGTAGTTTACTTAGAAGCTGGCTGGTTCAAATGGCTTCAGTTATACCTGTCTGTGCACATTCTGGATAACCAGCAGGCCAGAGGGGACTACTCATGGGTGTGGGCTCAGGGAGTTGTGACTCGGAGGACCATTAATTTAACAATTTCTAATTCCCTGCAACTCCTATTTTTAATGCTTTTAAAAATCTAAATTTGAAAATAAAAAAATCCAAGTCTGTACAAAAGAATTCCCAGAATAAGTATGGTGGGAAGATTTTTTGTTCTTTTACACACATTTTATTTTTATTTTATTTTTTTAAAGTTTTTATTTAAATTCTAGTTAACACACAGTGTACTATTAGTTTCAGGTGTACAAT
>NW_023224937.1:1076-1241 GCF_002007445.2 Ailuropoda melanoleuca | reverse complement strand
CTCTGCTTGACTTATTTCACTTAGCATTATCTCCTCCAGTGCCGTTCATGTTGCAGCAACTGTTGAGAAATTGTTCTTTTTGATAGCTGAATAATATTCCATAGTATATATGGACCACAGCTTCTTAATCCAGTCATCCGTTGAAGGGCATCTCGGCTCCTTCCA
>NW_023224937.1:228-883 GCF_002007445.2 Ailuropoda melanoleuca | reverse complement strand
TTCCCACCAACAATGTAGGAGGGATCCCCTTTCTCCACATCCTCTCCAACAATTGCTGTTTCTTGCCTTGTCAATTTTTGCCATTCTACCTGGTGTAAGTGGTATCTTAGTGTGGTTTTGATTTGAATTTCCCTGATGGCTAATGATTTTGAACATTTTTTCATGTCTGTTAGCCATTTGTATGTCTTCATTGGAAAAGTGTCTGTTCATATCTTCTGCCCATATTATGATTTGTTTATTTCTTTCTTGTGTATTGAGTTTGAGAAGTTCTTTGTAGATCTTGGATACCAGTCTTTTATCTGTAGTGTCATTTGCAAATATAGTCTTCTATTCCGTGGGCTGCCTCTTAGTTCTTTTGACTGTTTCCTTGGCTGTGCAGAAGCTTTTTATCTTGACGAAGTCCCACAAGTTCATTTTATCTTTTGTTTCTCTTGCCTTTGGAGATGTGTCATGAAAAAGGTTGCTTTGGCCGATGTCGTCGAGGTGGCTGCCTATGTTCTCTAGAATTTTGATGGATTCCTGTCTCACATCGAGGTCTTTAACCCGTTTGGAGTCTATCTTTATGTATGGTGTGAGAGAGTAGTCAAGTTTCATTCTTTTGCATGTAGCTGTCCAATTTTCCCAGCACCATTTATTGAAGAGACTGTCTTTTTTC
>NW_023224937.1:0-208 GCF_002007445.2 Ailuropoda melanoleuca | reverse complement strand
TTTTTCCTGCTTTATCAAAGATTAGTTGCCCAAAGAGCCGAGGGTCCATTTCTGGGTTCTCTATTCTGTTCCATTGGTCTCTGGATCTGGTTTTGTGTCAGTACCATGCTGTCTTTGTGATCACAGCTTTGTAGTACGGCTCGAAATCCAGCATTGTGACGCCCCCAGCTTTGTTTTTCCTTTTCAGCAGTTCCTTGGCGATTCAGGG
>NW_023224936.1:0-1905 GCF_002007445.2 Ailuropoda melanoleuca | reverse complement strand
TCTGTGTTAGGAAAGTCTGTTATGTTTCCTGCTCCTGAGAGTAATGGCTTTATGAAGAAGAGGTCAAATAACGCCCAGGGCCTGGTGCTTCAGGAAGTGTCAGACGGTGTGTGCTCTGTGGNCACTCCAAGCATGGAGCCTGAGGTGGGGCTTGCTTCTACAACCCTGAGGTCATGACCTGAGCCAAAACCAAGAGTCAGACGCTTAACCAGCCAAGCCACCCAGGTGCCCCTGCTTGTTGCTTTAAATTCTGCATTAGGCATATTATTTATATCTTTTCAATTAGATCCCTGGCAGTGACCTTTTCTTGTTCTTTCTTTTGGAATGAATTCCTCCATCTTGGCATTTTTGTCTAGGTCTCTGTCTTCTTCTCTGTGTTAGGAAAGTCTGTTATGTTTCCTACTCCTGAGAGTAATGGCTTTATGAAGAAGAGGTCAAATAATGCCCAGGGCCTGGTGCTTCAGGAAGTGTCAGACGGTGTGTGCTCTGTGAACTCTGCTACTGTGTTATGGCTGCTCTATCCCTCAGGTCAGTCCTCTGCAGAGTTTCTCCTTGCCTGCAGTTAGCAGTGCTTCAACCTTGGCCAGATTGTCACAAGTTTTAACTAGGTGTGCTCCGCTTTGCTTGTTAAAAGAGACTTGATGCTATTTCCACAAGAGCTGAAGCTTTGAAGAAGTTTATGGTAGGTAGATGTGGAGTGTGCAGGGGTTTGTGCTGATCTTCTGGGTGGGTCGGGGCCCACTGCACTGGTTTTCAGGGGCACTTACCCAAGAAAAGCTTTACCAGCAGTGTGGGGGGGAGGGGTCAGGGCCTTTGTAAGCCATTTAGGTAGCAAGTGTTGGTGCTTGTGCTGTTTAGTCAAGTTAGATTATACTGAAGGGATGGAGAAGGACATGGCACCAGCCAACTTTTTTGTCCTCAGAGAGAGGAGTTCATGCTTGGTGCTGTCAGGGAAGCCCTCCCAGAAAAGTGAATGAATTTCCCTCATGCGTCCTAGGTGTTTTTCATATCACCGCTTACACACTGTCTGTGTCCAGGCTGCTTGCCTGCCTGAAGAACTGCGGTGCATTTTGGGCTTTATCCAGCCAGGCAGGCTGAGTTTTAAAACTCCAAACTTTAAGGACCTAGTGTGGCAGGGACCAGTCCTAGTCTTCTGGGGAAGGGTCTCGCCAACTGGGATTATTGTAGATTTGATGCAGAAGGGCAGTCACAGCAGAGCTCAGGAGGATGGAATTTAGAACAAAGTATACTAAGCAGCCAGTGTCCAGGTTATCCACCCCCAGCAGGTGTCTCTGCACCTCTGCTGAGGGATGGGGGAGGGAAATATCTCCAACCAGCTCCTTTGTCCATGGAAAGGCAAGGCCATCTCTCTCGGATGCACTCTATAAAGGGGTAAACTTCTCTACCACTGTGTCTCAGGAGATCCTGTAATCATGCTGTCTGCCCCCCAGGTTACCTGCCTTCCTTCTCTGCAGGAGCACTGCAGAATCCTCATGGCCCTATACCAGCCACACCATGGATGGACCTCTAAAACACCAGTTTTTGAGCTCTACTCATTGTAAAAAACCCCTAAAATCATCCNTGCGGTGCATTTTGGGCTTTATCCAGCCAGGCAGGCTGAGTTTTAAAACTCCAAACTTTAAGGACCTAGTGTGGCAGGGACCAGTCCTAGTCTTCTGGGGGAGGGTCTCGCCAACTGGGATTAATGTAGATTTGATGCAGAAGGGCAGTCACAGCAGAGCTCAGGAGGATGGAATTTAGAACAAAGTATACTAAGCAGCCAGTGTCCAGGTTATCCACCCCCAGCAGGTGTCTCTGCACCTCTGCTGAGGGATGGGGGAGGGAAATATCTCCAACCAGCTCCTTTGTCCATGGAAAGGCAAGGCCATCTCTCTCGGATGCACT
>NW_023224935.1:0-745 GCF_002007445.2 Ailuropoda melanoleuca | reverse complement strand
GGGCCCTGGCCTGCAGGCAGGGGCGGGGGCCCGCCTGCGTCACCGGCCGCCCGGCCCTCCGCCCCCTGCCCGCCCAAACTCCACCCCGAGGGAAGGCGGTGCGGATAAAGGCTTGGGGGCCGCCCGCTCGGCCCCAGACCTGCCCCGCCACCGCGCACTCTTCCCGGACGTGGGTACACTCAGGACTGTTGAGACTTCGGACTGGCCGCGTCCGGTGAGTGCGGGTGGGATCTCACCGGACGAGTAGGAGGGTCCCCACTCTAGGCTCTTAACGGTGCCCCACTTTTCTTTGTTTTGGGGGCAGGCAGGGTTCGGGGTATCTCCAGCCCTGGCAAGCCCCTCGGGTCGTGGGATGGGAGGGGCTCGGCGCAAGCAGCACCGCCCAGGCAAGACCTCAGCCCCTGCCCCGCCTCCCGGGCACTCTTCCTACCCCGCGAGTGACCTTGAGCAAGTTGCTGTTCAGGCTCAGTTTCTCCCGTTGTGCGGCCTCAGTCTCCCGCCTTAGAGGCTTCAGACCCTTAGCGGAGGTTCCCACCTCGCCGGCAGTCCCGTAGGCCCCTCCGCGGCCCCGGGGCAGCTGCTTCGCCCCCTCCCCAGGACTTCAGGCAGCGCTCCCGGGCGGGGCCGGCAGGGGGCGCGCCGGCGCTGCTGACTCACCGCAGCCCCAAGCGGCGCGCGCGGGCGCAGCCGGGGACGCCGCGTCACGTCACGGCTCGGGCGGGCGCGACTCGGGAAGCGGGCCCGG
>NW_023224934.1:0-745 GCF_002007445.2 Ailuropoda melanoleuca | reverse complement strand
TTTTGGGAGGCACCTGCCTCATATTGTACATGCTCTCACTGCCTATGTGTACCTGGTGGTGCCCCCTGTGCTCAACCCCATCATCTACAGTGTGAAATCCAAGCCCATCAGGGAGGCCATGTTCAGAATGCTGAGAGAGAAGAGGCAAGGCTGATGAAACCAAGGAACAACCACAGGTTCTAAGGAAAAACATGTCCAGAAAGGCCTTACTCAGATCCCTGACCCAGACACATTATCAAGAGTATGACAAATGGACATCCTCAAATTGATGGGTGACAAACAGTCTTGATTCTTTCCTGCACTCATGAACTTCAGCTTTTTAATTCAGTATTTACTTGTTCGAGAGACTCTGTGCTCATTACTAGGGATAGTAAAATGATTTATACATGGTCTTGTCCCTCCATTGCAGGACAGAAGCTTCTAAATACACAATTATAATTAAGTGTAATGAGGCTATGATAGGTACACACAAAGGGCTAAAGGAATCTGGAAGAGGGTTTCCTGTCTTGTCAAGAGGAAATGAGAAAGGAGTCAGGGAAGAAGGATAAAGGTGAATAGGAGTTTGTCATGCAGAAAGGTGGGCTAGGGGAAGCCATACCTGATAAAGGGAAAAGAATGTAAAAAACAAAAACAGCGAGGTGTGGAGCGCCTGGGTGGCTCAGTCGGTTAAGTGTCCCATTCTTTTTTTTTTTTAAAGATTTTATTTATTTATTTGACAGAGATAGAGACAGCCAGCGAGAGAGGG
>NW_023224933.1:0-745 GCF_002007445.2 Ailuropoda melanoleuca | reverse complement strand
TGTTCAGGCTGGTCTGGTACCTATCCAACTCGACTCAGGGGACTGGCTGAAAAAGGGGTCCCCTGCTCCTCCGCCATCTTAACTCCCTCCCTCTCACTTGCAGCTTTTTAAAGCCTTCCCGCTTGGTGTTTTCTGAGCTTCCTGGATATGATGTTAATTTGGGGGAAAATCTTAATCATTATTGTGTCAATTTTTTTCTTTTTGCTCCTTCCTTCTCCTTCTGGCATTGCCATTACATGTATGTTACATGTAGTTTTCATACAATACTTGGATATTCTGTTTTGTTTTTTCAATCTTTATACTCTTTCTCCTTTGGTTTTCAATGACTCTGTTTATATATCCTTTAACTCAGAGATTCTTCCTTCAACTTTATCCATAATAATCTCATCAAGGGTGTTCTTCATTTCTATTATAGTGAGGTTTTTTTTTTATCTCTAGCCTTTTTTTTTTTTAGTTCTTTCTTAGGATTTTCTTCTCTTTGCTTACATTGTCCAACTGTTCTTGCATGTTGTCTACTTTATCCATTAGAGCCCTTAGCAAATTAATCATAGTTGTTTTAACTTTCTGATCTGATAATTCCAACATCTCTGCTGTATTTGTTTCTGATGCTTGCTCTCTGTCTTCAAATTGTGTTTTTTGCCTTTTAGTATGCATTATAAGTTTTTTCTCGATAGCTGGATATGATGTACTTGGTAAAAGTAACAGTTATAAAGAGACCTTTAGTAATCTAGTGGTGAAGTGGGGG
>NW_023224932.1:0-745 GCF_002007445.2 Ailuropoda melanoleuca | reverse complement strand
TAAAGGCCCCAGGAAGGGAAAAAAAAAAAAAAAAACGTGGTGGGGAGTATAACCTAATATATTCCCCAAAGAGTTCACAGGCTAACCGCAACAATAAAAAAAATGCATTGAATGTTCATGCTGTGCCCAGCACTGTGCAGTTTACATTCTTTGCCTTAGCTTATCTGTACTACAACCTCTCACCAGGTACTATATTATTCCACATTATAGAGGAAGGAAGAGAAGCTTAAAGAAGTTCAGCGTCTTTGCCAAGTTCATTCATCTAGCAAGTTGCAGATGAATTTAATCCAGATTTGTCTATGCAGCAGGGCCCTTGTAACCAGTATGTCATACCACTCCAACTTTAGCCTGGAAGACAAGTCTGCCAACAGACCAAACAATTGTATATGCTTCTATGTGCTGTAGTAGGGGTGTGGACAGAGAGTAGGTGAGATCAACCAAGGGGAGCTAGGACAGGCCTCACAGAGGAGGTGGTCAGCTGGCAAGCCAGGGAAGGGCACCAACATCAAAAGGGCAGGAATGGCAAACAGCTTACAAATGAAGCCATATCACCTAGTTAAGAAACCATGGATTAGCGGTGCCTGGGTAGTGCAGCGGTTGGGCGTCTGCCTTCGGCTCAGGGTGTGATCCCAGCGTTGTGGGATCAAGCCCCACATCAGTCTCCTCCACTAAGTCTGCTTCTTCCTCTCCCACTCCCCCTGCTTGTGTTCCCTCTCTCGCTGGCTATCTCTCTCTGTCAAATAAA
>NW_023224931.1:0-745 GCF_002007445.2 Ailuropoda melanoleuca | reverse complement strand
TCTCTCTCTCTCTCTCTCTCCCTCTGCCCCTCCCCACTGCCCATTCTCTCTCTCTCTCAAATAAATAAAAAAAATCTTTAAAAAAAAGGGAGTTACTGAATCACTATATTGTACACCTGAAACTAATATAATATTAGTTGAAACTAATATAATACTGAAACTAATATAATACTATGAAGGGTAGTATAATTATACTAATATAATGAAACTAATATAATACTGAATATAATTCAGTATTATAATATATAATATTATGAAACTAATATAATACTATGTGTTAAGTGTACTGGAATTAAAATTAAAAAGTTAGTAAAATGTAAAAAAAAGGAAATAGAAAACAAGGGGAAAAAAGGAATTTTCAGAAGGAATGAGGACAAGAGCAGCAATTATGGGGGCAATGGCAGTGGCCTTGCTGTGGTGACAGCAGCAGTGGAAGTGACAGGGGTAGGAATGAAAAGCAGCATCTCCAGAATGAAAAGCAGCATCTCCTATACTTGGTGGCTTGGGCACGGAGCTGTACATAGTTTGACACCTTTCTCTTTCATGGTCTTCAGGAGTGATGACTGTGGAAAGGGAGCAGGAGGGTGTCACACATGGAGTCACAGCTTTGGCAATGATAGGAGGCTAGCCACACAATGACTAATCAGCTCATTACTTCCCTCTTGATTAAATCTCCAAGGCTGGAAGCCTACACCACGTTTGCTACATAGTTCAGCAGATTAGCTCCATTTTATAGTTGAGGAAG
>NW_023224930.1:0-745 GCF_002007445.2 Ailuropoda melanoleuca | reverse complement strand
GGTTAATTTGATTTGACACCCACCATCATTCTTATGCTCTGCAGATTCCAAATTAGGCCATGGATATTCTCTCAACTATTTTAATCAGAACCAGATGGAAGAAGAAACAGAGGCAATGCATATCATAATCAAGTTTACATTGGTCCCCAGAGGATGGACAGAGGAAATAACAGGTCTTTCCAGTCTTGCGTTTCAATGACTCAACAGGGGCAAGGCTACCAGGACAAATGGGGCTGCTTTGCTTCCCTGGGTGCAGGATCATTTGATACAAGCAACCTTTCCAACGACAGAAGTTAGGGCCATGACTCAGCACACCAGGCAGGCAACAGACTAAAAAAAGTCTCTGTGTGCTCTTCTGGACTTTGGATTGAAGACTGCCTGTTTTATCTGGTCTCCTGCTTTTCATATTACTCCACAATTGCACTAGGTGTCCTGTTACAGCCTTGGCTCACCACCCCTACCAAAGCCATCACTGCACTTTGCCATTACGCATAAGAATATTGATGTCAAGACCGTGGCAGATGGCTGAAGCCCTCTGTTGAATGCAGCTCCCTTTTCATGTGCCTAATAGCATGTGGAGGGTGCACCTGCCGAGCATGACGTACGTCTGTGTTGGGAGGGTGGCCTTTGTGTGCCTCTTCAGTGCTCGTGTAGAGGGATTCAACTTCTTTTTCTGTGCATCTTCCATGGACAGGCTGGGGAGGTCAATGGTTCCTTACATATCTTCCTAAGTTAAGTGTTTTTT
>NW_023224928.1:0-745 GCF_002007445.2 Ailuropoda melanoleuca | reverse complement strand
TAGCCGCAGCAATTACAATACTACTGACAGATCGTAATCTAAATACCTCATTCTTTGATCCCTCCGGAGGGGGTGACCCCGTACTATTTCAACATCTATTCTGATTCTTTGGGCACCCAGAAGTTTATATTCTTATTCTTCCGGGCTTTGGAATTATCTCACATATTATTATATACTATACCGGAAAGAAGAATACATTCGGGTATACAAGCATAATCTGGGCAATAATATCTATTGCTATTCTGGGCTTTGTAGTATGGGCCCATCATATGTTTACAGTCGGCCTAGATATTGACAGTCGCGCCTACTTCACAGCAGCAACCATAATTATCGCAGTTCCAACTGGAATTAAAGTATTTGGCTGACTAGCCACACTAGCAGGAGGCCAAATTAAATGGGAGACCCCAATCTATTGAGCCCTGGGTTTTATTTTTCTATTTACGGTCGGAGGTATAACTGGCATTATTTTATCAAATTCATCCCTAGACATTGTACTTCACGACACGTACTATGTAGTTGCACACTTCCACTATGTATTATCCATGGGGGCAGTCTTTGCTATTATAGGCGGCTTCGCTCATTGATTCCCACTATTTACAGGATATGCACTTAATCCAACCCTGACAAAGACCCAATTCTGAATTATATTCATTGGTGTCAACATAACATTTTTCCCACAACATTTTCTAGGTCTATCAGGCATACCTCGACGATACTCGGATTTTCCAGATGCTTTCGCCCTATG
>NW_023224927.1:0-745 GCF_002007445.2 Ailuropoda melanoleuca | reverse complement strand
GGGGGGGGGGGGGGGGGGGGGGGGGGGGGGGGATTTGAAGGTGCTATCCTGCTGGCTTCAAGAATGGAGGAAGGGGCCATGAGCCAAGGAATGCAGGTGGATTCTAGAAGCTGGAAAAGGCAAGAACACAGATTTGCCCCCAGAGTCCACAGAAGGAAGCTTTGCCAATCCATTTTAGACTTCTGACTTGCAGAACTATAAAATATTAAATGCACATTCTTTCAAGCCACAGAATTTGTGGTAGCCACAGGAAACTCCTGCAGCTAGAGAGGGAGGACTGTCTCCTCCCTCTGGTGCCATGGTCAAGCAACATAGTAACAGCTCGGCTGCTTAGCATCTATCTACGTCCGAGGAAAGATTTTTCACTTATAGGCTAGGAAACTGCTGTAGAGGATTGGCTGCTGGCAGGAGAGGAGAGCGAATGGTTCAGGCAGCACTCAGTCAAAGAAGAAACCTTCCTGTTCACTTAAAGCCGTGCCGATCAACATCCCTTCTCCGTGGAAGCAGGGGACCTGCTGGCGGGATTGACATCTGGAGGCAGCATCGTTTTCAGATGAAACCTTGTTTGGATTTGTGGAGTATCAAGTGGCTCAGAGCCCAAGAGCAATAGAAACACTATTGCAGGGGTGCCTGGGTGGCACAGCGGTTGAGCATCTGCCTTCGGCTCAGGGCGCAATCCCGGCGTTATGGGATCGAGCCCCACATCAGGCTCCTCTGCTATGAGCCTGCCTCTTCCTCTCCCACT
>NW_023224926.1:0-745 GCF_002007445.2 Ailuropoda melanoleuca | reverse complement strand
GCAAGGAGAACAAGGGGTGCATAGATTCACTGGAATGTCTGGCAGAGAACCATCCTCCAGTTGCAAAGGGCGTTGGTAGGTCCACACAGGAAGGATGAAGGAGCGAGGTAGCACCGAGCAGCCGTGCATGTGCTGTCCTGACCCAGAACTCACTGGCCATGGCATGATGTGACCCCAGAGATGACATCGTGCATCTGCACAGGTCATCTGAGTGGTGGGTCACAGGACAGGTGCATGAAGCCTGGAGCTGGATGAGACCCAGAGTCTGATGTTGACCCTGGGAAAGGGCCTGTGAGTCATTTGATAGGAAGAGATGAGCATCAGGAGCTGGCACAGGCTCACTGGGGACAGGCCACGTCAGACACACATCATCTTCCCCTTCGAGAGGCTTCCATCTGGCAATGTCACAGACAGAGTGGACCAGTTAGATGTGTCTCAGAGTGTTGTCGGACATTGTTTGCATTTGCCAGAGTGACCTTAGCCCAGCAGAGCTGATGCATGAGAGAGAGGTGACCCTCAGGGAGCTCGGTCATGCCAGAGGTCCCCAGCCAGTTCAGTACCCCTGTCTCCTCTATTCTTCTCCTCCTCCTTATACTATTATTATTATTATATTAGCTCCCTTTCTTTCTCCTCCTTCTATTGGTCCCATTATTATAATTAAGATTTGAATAATAAAATTGATAGAGCATGAAGTTGGATGGATATCTAATATAGTGATTGGCAGACTTCGGACCCACAGCGGTCT
>NW_023224925.1:0-1920 GCF_002007445.2 Ailuropoda melanoleuca | reverse complement strand
CTTTGCAAATATATTCTCCCATTCCGTGGGCTGCCTCTTAGTTTTTTTGACTGTTTCCTTGGCTGTGCAAAGACAGTCTCTTCAATAAATGGTGCTGGGAAAATTGGACAGCTACATGCAGAAGAATGAAACATGACCACTCTCTANGATCTTGGACACCAGTCCATTATCTGTAGTGTCCTTTGCAAATATATTCTCCCATTCCGTGGGCTGCCTCTTAGTTTTTTTGACTGTTTCCTTGGCTGTGCAAAGACAGTCTCTTCAATAAATGGTGCTGGGAAAATTGGACAGCTACATGCAGAAGAATGAAACATGACCACTCTCTAACACCATACACAAAAATAAACTCCAAATGGATGAAAGACCTTGATGTGAGACAGAAATCCATCAAAATTCTAGAGGAGAACATATGCTGATTTTATTTAAAGCCAAGTCACCTACTGGGTGACAAAGGCTGATTCTCTCTTTAGCAGGTTAAAAAGAATCCCCAGTCTGAAACTCTTGCCTCTTTTTGAAAACAAAACAAAACAAAACTGTCAGTGCTGTTTTCTAAGGGTCAAAAAGTACGCATTACAAAAAGAGGAAAAAAAATTGGAGATCAATACCAGCTCTCCCTGAAGTACCTGCCTCAGTTGAGAAATGAATATGAAGATCACCATAAATAAAAGATAAAAGATGATGTGGCTTTTGGAGTAAAATATGAAGCCAGTCACAATGTGATGTATCAAGTTTAACCAAATTAAACCCCTGAGATAAACAGGGGCTTGGTTTTTTGTTGCATTTGAAAAATGAACTAGTATTAAAAAAATAAGCTTATATATGAAGGGAATCTTCCAGGGGCTCAAAAAGGAGAATTCAGTTTCTTTCCTTTTAGGTAGTCTCTCTTAGACGCCTGCACAAGATTTGGAAAATGCTCTCCCTTGGGCAAAAAAAAAAAAAAGAAAGAAAAGAAAAAAAATCATTCAGCATTCTGCAAAGATGCACCAGCTGATCTTATTGGTTGATGTGGTAGCTGGAAGCTATGTTTAGGGGGTGGAGTTATTTTTTGCATTTTAATCCACAAGATTTGCTCAGGAAATATGCTCTCCATTAGGATGTACACAAATCATTTTTCTAATATACCATTCATTAGGTTAATGTTCGTATTAGACTGTAGAGTGCATGTGTGTCTTGGGCATTTTCCCAGAAATGCATTATGTAACACATGGATTTCCAATTCATAATTGCTAAGGTTTCAAAACCTGAGCTTCAGAGACTTCAGAAATAGGCTAGCTGCAATGAATTTTTCACTTCTATGTCTAACTAGTCTCCCCAAATTGTGTCTCTTTTCCAGGAAATGAGATCAAAATAAAAATAAAATGTTGGTCCAGTTGAAGCAATTATTTTGATCTGTTGCGATAGATAGCCAGAGTTTTTGTGTAAGTCTGTTGGGTATAGACTCCTTTTCCTGCATGCTTTGACCTTCTCTCTAACCCTGAAAGAATGTAGATGGGTTGGGTGACTCACGTTCACTTTTGGAGCAGTGAGCTGAATTATTTAGCATAAGCAATGGGAAAAGTGGAGGAGTAAGTGGGGAGAAATAATTTTAAGTTATATCTTTAGCTGGAGGAAAATTGGCCTACCTGCACAAGAGTAAATATGGCATATGCAATGATTCAAATACTCAAAGATGTCTGTTTTAGCAATAAAGACTAGATCTGGACACAGTCCCTGGCATAGTAAGACATACACCTGCATGTTCACTATATCAAAAGAACCACAGAAGTGTGTTGAAAACTGCTTAAGTGAGAGACATAAACACCACTACAGATGAACGGACAGGAATTCAAGGCTTTAAATGCTGGACTGCTGGCAAAGCAGTCAGCAGGGTACGCTCCAGCCAGTTTTCAATTGTGAGACACTAAGTTCACATTGCAGACA
>NW_023224924.1:770-883 GCF_002007445.2 Ailuropoda melanoleuca | reverse complement strand
CACGAGAGATGATGATCGTTGATATTTCCCTGGACTGTGTGGGGTCTCAGAGACCACTATGAGGCACTCTCCTCAGGCTTCAACGAACACTTTCCCTCATATTTCCCTATTCA
>NW_023224924.1:460-574 GCF_002007445.2 Ailuropoda melanoleuca | reverse complement strand
AAGCACCTTGATTCCTGTTCCACCTTCCATAAGGCCGTCGTGACTTCAAGGGCTTTCCACTCACACTTTGTTTCTTGGTTCTAAGGGCTGGATCCTCCCCAGGGCCCTACACAA
>NW_023224924.1:0-236 GCF_002007445.2 Ailuropoda melanoleuca | reverse complement strand
GGGCACTCTCGTCAGGCTTCCGCGACCACTTTCCCTCATGTTTCCCTATTCACGAAGGGTGATGATAGTGCTAAGACGGTCCCTGTACGGTGTTGTTTCTGACGGACGTGTTTTGGGCCTTTTCATTCCATTGCCACCAGCAGTTTCGACAGGATTTCCCCAGGTAGCAAACATTTTGTTGGAAGCGGGTTTTGGCCGAATTGTCTTTCTCAGTGCTGGGTTCGTCGTGTTTCATT
>NW_023224923.1:334-926 GCF_002007445.2 Ailuropoda melanoleuca | reverse complement strand
ATCATCTCTCGTGAGTAAGGGAGCATGAATGAAAAGGTTCAGGGTTTTCGAGCAGTCAGAGCCCTTCTCATGGTAATTATGCAGAGCGTCCAGGAAAACACCTCCAGCGAACAGCAGCCTTTTCGCTGGGGACCCCCATTCCACATTGGGTGTAGGGGCCTGGGGAGGATCCAGCCCTTAGAACCAAGAAACAAAGTGTGAGTGGAAAGCCCTTGAAGTCACGACGGCCTTATGGAAGGTGGAACAGGAATCAAGGTGCTTTGGTACCGTGAGTGAAACACGACGAACACAGCACTGAGAAAGACAATTCGGCCAAAACCCGCTTCCAACGAAATGTTTGCTCCCTGGGGAAATCCTGTCAAAACTGCTGGCGGCAATGGAATGAAAAGGCCCAAAACACGTCCGTCAGAAACAACACCGTACAGGGACCGTCTTAGCACTATCAACACTCTTCGTGAACAGGGAAACATGAGGGAAAGTGGTCGCGGAAACCTGACGAGAGTGCCCCATAATGGTCTCTGAGACACCACACAGTCCAGGGAAATATCAACGATCATCATCTCTCGTGAGTAAGGGAGCATGAATGAAAAGG
>NW_023224923.1:0-218 GCF_002007445.2 Ailuropoda melanoleuca | reverse complement strand
CGATTCCACATTGGGTGTAGGGGCCTGGGAGGATCCAGCCCTTAGAACCAGAAACAAAGTGTGAGGGGAAAGCCCTTGAAGTCACGATTGCCTTATGGAAGGTGGAACAGGAATCAAGGTGCTTTGGTACCGTGAGTGAATCACGATGGACACAGCACTGAGAAAGACAATTCGGCCAAAACCCGCTTCCAACGAAATGCTTGCTCCCTGGGGAAATC
>NW_023224922.1:0-745 GCF_002007445.2 Ailuropoda melanoleuca | reverse complement strand
ACCCCTGAAATGCTTTTGTTATCAGAATTTTCCATATATCGAGATGATACAAGTTACCCTCTTAACTTCTTCCTGTTGGCTCTAGTTCTGCTTTCTGGGGGAACATAGACTAAGTTGAATGTCTTTTCCATGTGTTAGCAATGCAAATGGATTGTAATTTTCCTAAGTCTGCTCTCCAAAGTAAACATTTTAGGTTTTTGCAACCATCTCATCATCCTGTCCTCTGTGACTCCCTGCTTTTTTCTCCTTTGTCAACATCACACTTCCAGTGTGTCTTCAGAGTAGGGCATAGACTATTGCAGTGGTCCTGATCCCCTCCTTTGGTCTAGTCAGTGTACTTCTAGAAAGAACACCTAAGATGTTATTAGTTTTTATAGGGCTCATACCACAGTGACTTAAAAGAAAATACCAGATAAGTGGTTTTCAAACCAGGCTGCAAATTAAAATCACCTGGTGAAGCTTTTTAAAAATACTGAGGCATGGGGCACCTGAGTGGCTCAATTGCTCAAGTATCCGACTCTTGATTTCAGCTCAGGGCATGATCTCAGGGCCCTGAGATCAAGCCTGGCATCCAGTTCCGCACTCAGCGGGGAATCTGCTGAAAGAGATTCTCTCTCCCTCTGCCTCTTTCCTCCACTCTCTCTGTCTCTCTCAGTCTCTCTCCAAAATAAATAAATTTAGGGGCGCCTGGGTGGCGCAGTCGTTAAGCGTCTGCCTTCGGCTCAGGGCGTGATCCCAGCGTTCT
>NW_023224921.1:0-745 GCF_002007445.2 Ailuropoda melanoleuca | reverse complement strand
AAAATTTTTTTAAAACAGCTTTGTTGAACCCTATTGAGCTTGACTGAAGTGTAACTACATAGCTATAACTGACATTCGATAAAATGCAACATGGTTAGAATATATGCTTGGATATGTTTGGTATAGTATGTGCGTATCCATGAAACCATCACCGCAATCAGGATAATGAACATCTCCGTAACTCCCCTCCTCTTCTCACCCCCATCTCCGGACATCATCTGATCTTTTTGTCACTATGCATTAATTCGCATTTTCTAGAGATTTATGTCAATGGGATCATATCTTCTGTGCTCTTTTTGTCCGTCTCCTTTCACATAATTTCATGTAATTATCTGAAGTTATATCCATATTGCTGCATGTGATTAATAGTTCATTCTGTTTTATTACTGAGTAGTATTCCATTGTATGGATACACTATTGTTTATCCATTCACCTGTTGATGGGTATTTGGGCTGTTCCCAGTTTTTGGCTATCACAAATAAAACTGCTGTGAACATTTGTGTGCAAGTCTTTGTAGGGACATATGTTTCTTTTCTCTTGGGTGAATACCTAGGAATGAAATGGCTAGATCATACGGTAGATGTATTTTTTTAAATATTTTATTTATTTATTTGAGAGAGAGAGAGAGTGGTGGGGAGGAGCACGGGGAGAGAGAGAATCTCAAGCAGTCTCCCCTGCTGAGCACAGAGCCCTGATGGGGCTCAGTCTCACGACCCTGAGATCATGACCTGAGCCAAAGGCAGAT
>NW_023224920.1:0-745 GCF_002007445.2 Ailuropoda melanoleuca | reverse complement strand
GACATTTTTCTCAATATGTTTTTACAAAAAGCAACCCTAGGACATTGAATAAAATCACCATTAAAGCCAAATGAAGTCCCTCAAATTAGTTTTTGTTTCTTACACATATAGAGATCTTGTGTCCCTACCACCATGGTGTACCTACCAAAGGAAACAGTGCAAGCTCTATTGCTAGCTACAGCATGGTTTCTTGTTTCGCGTATGAAGTCTTTAGAAAAGGTTAAGTATTTTCATGTATAGTAAAGGGTATGTCTCCAGCCTCATCGCTTTTATCACATTTATCATTATAATTCTCAATCATTCCTACTGTTTAACGTTGATTACTGGTATGGAACATGCTACATTAAATTTGAATATTAAAATTTTTTGATATTTAATTCCTTTTATTCTCTCAATTTATAGTGATTCAGATTGAATCATAATGCTTTTGTAAATTTTATTTTTAAGCCTGACTTGATGACTGACTTGTATACTCTTGCATATGTTTTCAGACATATTTGTCTAATGCAAACCCAATTTTCTCTACTACTGTCTATGATTAGGGCAAATTCCACAGTGACCTGAAAGTGCTAGCAGTCAGTTTTACTGCTACCTAAGTAATTCTGGGTATTTACATTCCAGACAAATGGTAGGTTTGCGCCTTCTCGCTTTTCTTTCTTTTTTAAAGTCAGTCATGTTTGCACCTTGCTTTGGAAAATAAAATGCAAACTGAAGTGATCTAGCAGCCATTTAGTTGTGTCAGTTA
>NW_023224919.1:0-745 GCF_002007445.2 Ailuropoda melanoleuca | reverse complement strand
CACCCACACTGGCTCCAAGCATCAGAGGAGGGGTGCACCCTGCCTTTCCCTTTCGGCAACTCTTGCAATGACCATCTTGAGTGTTGCCTGTCTCTCTGTTCTGCCTTTCTCTAAATGTCCCTGTGGATTTTTGAGGTTTTGGGGACACATATCCTAAAACCTCCTGTTTTGAGGTTTTTGGTCACAACGTTGGCAACAGATCAGCAGGAAGAAGGTATGAGCTGATCCAAAACGGAAAAAAAAAAAAAAGTTGCAAAATCTATGGCATTATTATTCAGAGGAGACTTTATGGTAGTTATGTCAAAATTTTTTCAATAAATTAATTTTACAGACTTTTAAGGGATAGCTTTTAGATGAACGGAAATATTACTTGAATTTAAATTCAGCCCATTAAGTCGTCAATTATATTGTTGTTGCAACATCATGTGTTTAATGTCAATGACACACACAAATAAAAAAGAAACGACATAAGAAAGCTATTTGCTTTGCTGTTTTGGGTGATCTGAGCCAAATGCTTAATAAGATTTACCCTTTGTAGTTAAAACAGAGCTAAGGCTGTCAGAAGGGAGAATGAACACCAGCAGAAGGAAGCTCTGTGCTACCAGAGGCATTCTGCAGTGTGACATGGTGGAAAACAGCCATGGTCACCAAGTGAGGATGAACATGGCTTCCTTACATGTGTCTCTTCTGTCTTCCTCCATTCTTCTTTCCTTCTGTTCCCCTAATATGTTAATCGAACCTCTGG
>NW_023224918.1:0-745 GCF_002007445.2 Ailuropoda melanoleuca | reverse complement strand
AACTCACAACCCTGAGATCAAGACCTGAGCTGAGATCAAGAGTCGGCCACTTAACAGACTCAGCCACCTAGGCGCCCCAGGAGTCATGTTTTTTAATACATTCAATCACTGTATGTCTTTTTGTTTAGAGAATTTAGCGCATTTCTATTGAAAGTAATCGTTGATAAGTATGTACTATTGCCATTTTGTTATTTGTTTCCTGGCTATTTTTGTAATTCTTCTCTGTTCCATTTTTCTTCTCATTCTTTCCTTCAGTTTTGATAGCATTCTTTGGTGTTATGTTTAGATTACTTTCTCATTTTCTTTATGTATTTGCTATAACTTTGTGATTACTGTGAGGTTCACATATACTGCCCTATGTATATAACAGTCCACTTTAAGTCGATAGCAATGTAAATTTGAACACATTCCAAAACTACATTTTTACTCCCCCTCTTAAGTTTTTGATGCACATTTCACATCTTTTTATTTATTTATCCCTTAGCTAATTATTGTAGTTTAAGTAAATTTCACTACTTTTGTCTTTTGACCATCACACTAGTTAGATGTTGAAAAAACTTCCAACCAAAGATACTCTACCCAGCTAAGTTTTTCTCTTTTAAGCACTTTGAATATCTCATACCATTCCCTTCTGGCCTGCAAAGTTGTCATGGAAAAATCCGCTTATGGCATTTCTCTTGTACTTAATAGTTTTTCTCTTTCCTCCTTTAAAATTATCTTTTTCTTTAAATCTTGACATTTTAAT
>NW_023224917.1:0-745 GCF_002007445.2 Ailuropoda melanoleuca | reverse complement strand
GGGGAAAGGAGCTGAGGGTCCAGAGTCCTTCCCGTGTGGGCTGAAAGCCATTATCGCTCCACGATGCTGGGTGCCTTGTGTGTGCAGAGACACGTGTCCAGGGCTGCGAGGAGCAGAGGGATGTGAAAGACACACCCACACATGCTTCCTCCTTCCCCAAAGAACCCGAGGGCAAGGACACGTGGTCTCCATCCTCAGGGAACGGACAGGAAGAGGATTATAATCTTGGGTGTAAATTCCAGGAAGGAAGCAGCCTGTGGGTGCACAGAGTAGGGATCCCCTCACCCGCCAAGTGCAAAGAGTGGTCAAGGAAGGCTTCCAAGAAGAGGTGGCTTCTGAAGTGAATCCCGAAGGACATCTTGGCATGAGCCAGGGGAAGAGGAAAGGAAAGGCAGAGGGAAAAGCAGGAGCAAAGGCCTAGAGACTGCGTGGCATGCGATGTGTTTGATGAACCGGGGTACTAATAACAGGAGTGTTTGCCCGATGGCACGTGCACACACGGGCTCTGTTCTGTGCTTTATGAAAACTCACGAAATCCCCACAGTTGCCCCAAAGGTAGGTACAACTATGGCTTAGTTTGGGGTCCCCTAGAAGTAGACTCAGAAAACAATGCAGGGGCCGGTGACTTCTTTGGGAGGTGACTCAGGAAACGTGAGTGAGAGAACGCAGCCAACAGTGGGTGTGCTATTAGGCCACTGTGTGCAGCGGGGAGCTCTGTCCCACTGGGGATCTCTGGGAGCCAGCA
>NW_023224915.1:0-745 GCF_002007445.2 Ailuropoda melanoleuca | reverse complement strand
GAGTGATAGAGGCAGGATGTAAGGCTGAATCCAGAGCCCATTCTTATCTTGTATCAGGCAGTTGGACTGTGTTCATGTCAACTTCATTATCCTTCTTGGTGAGAACAACTGGTTCAGGATGGGAAGGAAACATTCTAAAAATCTGTATGTAAATGAGGCCTGACCTCAAAGGTGGGTCCACACTCTAAGACTGGTGAAACTGATTTGTAATTGAAACTGGAGTTGCTTTCTCTCTAGTTAGCTACTGAACGATCAGACAAGCAGTGCAGATGGTAGAAGACATGAGGATAGGACAGGTAGACACAGCTCCTATCTGCTCCACCCCGGTCTGCAGGACCTCTTGAAGCTTTGGGGCCACTGCTACCTCCATGATGGAACAGTCTACCATATGAGAGGAGCGAAGGGCTCCCCATGCACTGAGGCCGGGGAAGAGGCAATGTCCATGCTCTCGGGTCTATGAACTGCTAGAGAAAGGAGCGGTCATCGTCATCAACTTTGGTTGTTTTAATTTTTTTGCATCATTGGACTTAAGGCAAGCCCAGTGGCCTCCCCAAGATATCAGCCCTGTGCCTTTATATGGTTTCAAGTATCTATATACAGGCTTACGAATTAACATCTATTTCTCTCTCTCTCTGGTTCTTTTCTCTTTTTCTCAGCTCTTAATCTTTCTCCATCTTGCTGCTTTTATTTCTCTGCCTCTCCACAAATCACCTTTGAGTACCAATTCCTTTAAAAAAAAAAAAAA
>NW_023224914.1:0-1085 GCF_002007445.2 Ailuropoda melanoleuca | reverse complement strand
TACTCCATTTCTCCCAGGAACTTCACTTACAAACAAAACACTCCCCACTCACCAGAGTTTGGGGAACACCAGCCAGGCCCCCTAACCGTCCTCATGAGACTTACATTCTTTGAGCACCTCTAAGAGCCTGTATCCTGTCANCTGTTGCTGCGGAACAATATTGCAAAGCAGACGTCACCTTCATTTTATGGACAAAGAAACTGACCTCGCACGTGGTAGGCAGTTCGCCCAGGACCCGAAGAGGTGATTTCCACTCTAGGCTGTCTTGCGCTTGCCAGCTCCGCAGCTCCTTGCCCCCTGCCTGCAGGAGCCCGCGGTCAGCGATGTGGCCTGCTCGTACCCAGGTCCCTGGGACACCAAGCAGGATGCTGGGCCCAAGATATCACCCCCAGAATTCCTGGGGGCGGGGAGACTGGAGGGGCACGGGGAGGTGTGCGGCCACCCGGGAGTGCCGTCAGCCCACGGTTTGTCCGGAAAGCTGGTCTAGCATTGCCCTAGGAGTCCATGCAGTCCAGACGGGAGCAAGTCCATTTCCAATCTCCCTTATGTCATTTCTTTCATTTTCACGAAAGGAGAGCTCTAGGGGATTGCACAAGTCCACACCCCAGTGCTGCTGATGGCCCTGCGGTCTCCCTTAGCGCCTGCCTTGGACTTGGTAGAGCAGCTCGGTGCCGGCCCCTGTGCTGGGGCTGGAGACTGAGGGTGCAGGGCTGGGGAGAGATGCCACCCGTGCCCCGGGGTGCAGAGCCACGGCCGTGCTCTGCTCTGCGATGCGGCCGGAGACCGGGCCTGTGCGTGGGTTCCGCTTCCCTCTGCACCTGGACCCCCACGAGCACCAGGCAGTTGCTCATTTAGTTCATCAGTGACCTCACCTGAACCACAGCCACACTGACTGTGCTCACCTGGGAGGCTGGCTGCGCGAGCAAAAGAGAGAAAGCAGACACGCTACTTAGACAGCTCCCGGCCGCGGAAGCGCTGGTGGGCGTTAGCCTTGCTGAGCCTAGGAGAGTCCCAGTGACTGACATCCTATTCCGGGGGCCCTGGAGGAATACTCTGGAACACTCCTGCTTGAAGGGGGGCCAGGT
>NW_023224913.1:0-745 GCF_002007445.2 Ailuropoda melanoleuca | reverse complement strand
CGCCCCTGAACTGTTTTCTTAGCTCACAGCGGTCCCCCCTCTCCAACGGCCCTGCAGGATCCCGTGGCCTTTACATCGCTCCTCTCCTAGATCCACCTTTCTGGACTACATTGCCGCAGGATCTGGAACCGGGAAGGTACCGGCTTCTCTGCAAGAACATGTTTGAGGCGGCACAGAGTTTCCCTACAAGGTGTCCTCTACCAAAACTTCTAGATCCCTGGAATCGGGAGGGCAAAGCTCCCTGTGCAGCTATATTCAGCAGCACCCCCCTCTGTGGCCTGCTTTCCTTTCCCGTTTTTCATCTGAGAGCCCAGCCTCTTCCTCTGACTCCAGCCCGGCCCCTCCTCGGAGCATCTTCCTGTGCACAACTCTTGCTGAGCCGGCTATATCTCAGATGAGAAACTCTGCTGGGCAGCCTGCCACATGCTTGGACACCATCTGGGATTGTCACATAGACACATACGTATCCCTGCCGTTTCCTGGAGTCATTCATTTCCTTTGAGTAATTACCGCAGAATTATGAGAAGCATTGAGGTAAGCAAGTTCTCTTGGCCGTGGGTAAGTAAACGAACTTATTTTTCCATTCCTGCATCACCTATTTTGACCTTCGTGGGGGCGTAACATAACAAAGAGCAAACTGCCCTTTGGGTGCCTTTTTCACAATAGCGCTTAATTGATCACCCTGGATGTGTGCACTGGCGTAGCGCCTGGGGCTGTGAAGCTGGGCGGGTACGGTGGGATGGGG
>NW_023224912.1:0-745 GCF_002007445.2 Ailuropoda melanoleuca | reverse complement strand
GAAGTTAAAAATGAGCACAAAGGACTCTCTTGGTGTCTGCTGGTAAGCAGTTTTGAAACCATGCTCTGGCCTGTGTGATCCAGATTGTGTGTTTCAGTGTCTTATATAACTGGAAAGCAAAGGCCACACACCCAGGCCTTGAGCAGAGCCTTTCTGGACAAGACGAGAACAGCTTTATGACAAACAAAGGCACGCTTGGCACCAGGAGTTTGGGCACCATGCCAGATGTTCGCCAGGCTCTGGAAGAATCGACGTGTGGGATGTTCCCTTGACATTCCACTCTTGTTCTACATCTAGGCTACCTGGCGTGCAAGCCCCCCTGGGGATGTAGGGGAGCATTTGTGAAGCGTTTTCAAGTTTGCATCTCCTGCGAGCAGACCGGGCTGTGTCCTGATTTTGTTAGTCATGATGGCTGAGAACGGAGTGGTCTGTTCACAAGCAGTGGTCACGGCGGCCTGACGGATCTGCTTCCTGCAACATTAGTGTCATGGTGATGGATTAGCCCAACCTCCACAGTGGGAAGGCATGTTCCACAAATATTTTGTATAAACATAAATTCACTTGCAAACATGACTCATTTTCCTTTGTATTTTTTATTTACCATCCTTTACTGTTTGCCATGAATCTTTCAGCACACATGCGGCCTTCGCTGGAGGACTCTGATAAGTGATTCGGGGGAGTCAGAGGAAACTTGGTGTTGTCTTTATGCCCGTGTTTACAGAGTTTTCCCTCTGCTTCTGGGCTC
>NW_023224911.1:0-769 GCF_002007445.2 Ailuropoda melanoleuca | reverse complement strand
TTTTTTTTTTTGGTAGTTTTTGTTCTACATGTTTTTTCCTTTATATTTAATGCTTAGGTCTATCATCAAGCTGAAATTAATTTTGATAAACGTCAATATTTTTTCATTTATTTTTGTATATAAGTTGCTCCATTTATTGAAAAGATCTTCCTTTTCCTATTAAATTTTGTCAGTGTCATTTTGTCTCTTCTTGTGTGTTGGTTTGCAACCTCAGGAACTTCCCAAGTAAAATCTGAAACTGGCCCCCATACACAGAGGGCAAGCAGAGACCAGCGAAAGAGGCAGAGCCCTCCACATTGGTAGGTGGCAGGTTTAACAGGCACAGAAACATATATGAGGCTTGTCTTGGGTAGTCGTAGGACGAGGAAATCTCCACATCTGTTCCCAGAATCTTAAAAGTTTATATAAAGGCGTTCATGGGTTCAGTCACATATACCACCAGATGGTCTCAATAACACATTGCTTCCTCAAGGCTATGTCCTTGAACATTTCAGGGCTCCCACTGTGAACGGTGCCCAGAATGTACATTCGGAGGATTGGGTGGGGGTGAGGAGCCTCCAATTATCCAGGTCCAGTTCATGGGTCAGTTGGCAGTCATATCCTGTTGATAAATTCATCCAACATTGTGTCAATACCACACCACTGAATAAATGCAGCTTTAGAGTTAGTGAGATCTAATGTTGCAGTTCATTCAATGTTTTTCTTATCTTGCCTATTCTAGGTCTTTTGCATTTCCACATAAAGTTTACAACCAGCTTGTCAATTTCCA
>NW_023224910.1:0-745 GCF_002007445.2 Ailuropoda melanoleuca | reverse complement strand
TTTCTAAAATTTTCTGAAAACTTATTCCAGCCAGCCTTTCCTTTTGCTATTTAGTTTTTTAAATTGAAACTTATAAATTCCGTAACTGGACTTGATAGTCTTACTTAAGTACCTCTTTACAAATTACTTTGCCTAGATGTTTTCTGCAAAAAAAAAAAAAAAGAAAGAAAGAAAGAAAAAGAAAAAATATCTTTAGAAAAATGAATATATAAAACAACTTTATGAATAGAAATTTTGATACAGATTACAAAAAATGCTGTTATTGTCTTCCTATCAAAAGGTAAAGTGTACCTTTCTAACTAGGATGTGACCCCCTCAAGTCCAGAACTTTGTCTGATTAATCCAGACATAGAATGATGGCTCAAAGTAGAAAGCACTCAAAGTAGATATGGATGTATCTCATAGTACTTTATTGAATTATAATTAATATACAATAAAATACATAAATTATCAAATGTAGACTCCGTAACATTTTGACAAATATAATAGACCCATGTAAGCATCACCCATATCAAGGTATAGTAGTACATAGAGCATTTCCATCATTCCAGAAAGCTCCCTCCTATTCCTTTCCAATCAGTTTTCCCCATACTCTCAAACCCACCCCATCACTTAGCATAGATTAGTTTTATCTGTTTTACCACTTCATATAAATAAAAATCAATTTTGTATTATTTTTGTCTGGCTTCTTTCTCTCAATACAATGGTTTTAGACTATATTCATGTTGTTGCATGTATCAGTTGT
>NW_023224909.1:0-745 GCF_002007445.2 Ailuropoda melanoleuca | reverse complement strand
TATATCACAATATGAATATCTACATAAAATCATATGCACATGAGTGTAAAAAGGATCTGTAAATAAAACAAGACTTTCTTACATTTTTCCTAGATACTTTAAATAGAGCCTTAACTATTGTAAAACATACCTTTCATTTTTATGACAAAAGTATTGTAGCTTTTCCAACTACATTGCCCTCTAGATAATACTCAAATAAAACAGAGATGGAATATTGATTTTGCAAATAAACACTAACATTTTAGCCTTTGATACCTTAAAATACTATCAAGTGATGTGTTTATTTGAGAGTAACTTTTTCTATCTTTGGGTTAAAATTAACACTATTCTTATATCATCAAAGTTTACAGGAAGCTGTTGTCACAGTGGATGGGATCATTTTTACTGCATTCACTATTCAAACGATGATGTGTCATTCACAGAATTAGATAACCCTTAGCCACATTGTATTCAGTTTCATGATTAAGTAGAATACTGTAGAACATTATAGTTTGGCATCACTTGGAAATTACATGTTTAGATTCATTCAAAATAGTGAAACGTATAATTAAAGCTGCATGTTCCTTTTTATAAGATTTTCCTCACTTGGATGATGCAAACTTCACCTGAGATGGGTTAGCACTAGATTTTGAGTTGTGCAATGACAGGTGGATATTTCCACTACCTGAGGCATTTAAGTAGTCACAAGCCATATTCTTCTATATTCATCATCTGGGATATTTTGTGAAATAAAGTATTCTTCCTC
>NW_023224908.1:0-745 GCF_002007445.2 Ailuropoda melanoleuca | reverse complement strand
CCACTGCCCTAAAGCATCTTAGCCTATCTTGGCAGTTGGAGTCCAGGTTATGAAGCAAGAATTGAACAATCTTCATGGTAGAAAGGCCCTAACTAGCTGTATTTCCTGCATGTCTGTCTTAATAGAACTGTTCTTTGAATGCGTAAGATAAAGTAGAGGATATTTCACTAATATGGAAATATTTCAGTAATATACAGAAATTGGACACAGTAAGAACTTAAGGCTTTTGTTGAATCGAATGGATGCATGAATGGAATGAATGATATGTGTGTTGATGTTTGTTCGTGTGGTTCTTTGGCTTTCAGTTTCTTGAAGTTTTGAGCAGCCGTTGTCGAATGTTGGAAAGCGAAAGGTGGAAAATCCATTACCAGTTTCTGTCCATATACTCACTTTGAGTATTAGGAAAATCCCAGAGTCGTCCTACATGTTGTCTTTTTCTCTGTTGTCCAAGTACTGCCATTTTTCACTACTCTGATAACTAGATTGCTTTAAATCTAAACAGGAACTCTGTGCTTGTAGGTTAACATACTGGTTAGGGTAGCTTCGAGGAAAAACTGCTGTTACTGGTCACTTTATGGAGCATGCCTCTCTGTTCCTTCTAGTGTCTTTATAAATCTTTAGGACTTTTACTTTCTTCAAACAGAGAAGGAAATGAGTTATTTCACTTTGGGAAATGTTTTATTAAAGAATAAGAGAATGGACGGAGATACCTAGAAGACTTTCAGGGCACCTGGGTGGCTCAGTC
>NW_023224907.1:0-745 GCF_002007445.2 Ailuropoda melanoleuca | reverse complement strand
CACACACACACACACACGTACACACATTCATTTTGTGGTCAAGTTCTCAAAATGGCAATGGACTCAAAACTGAAAAAAAATATGTCTCAGCACTTCTCAATAAAGATAGTTACTGAATCATATATCTTCTAGGTTAATTGCCCATATAATGGATTATTTCAAAAGAAATCCTTTGTCTGCTTAGTTACCTAACCAGGTGTTTTTTTACAGTATCTTTTTACATTTGTAAGAAATATGTATTTTTCAAAAGAACAGCAAGCATGCATCAAGAAGAATCAGGTTACTTATTTTGCTTACAAGTAAACAGTTTAAATTAATATAAAAGCAGAATTGTTTATTTAAACATATTCTTAGGAGGACTTCGGCAAATCCCTACCTCTTTTTCTAGGACGTTTAAACTCTTTTTCCAATTGATTATGGTAATAAATAGCTGGGTATAGAGATTTTTGATAGGATTCCCTCTTCTTGCACTGCAAACGTTTCAACATACCAATGTACATAATTATCTTGTCTTTGGAGAATTTCAAGTGTGCTATTTTTTATTTGTTGTAGTCAGAAGCCATGCATGTGAAGTGGATCCATATGGAATGCCAGGGGGCTGCTCACACATCTGTCTGCTCAGCAGCAGTTACAAAACACGGACCTGTCGCTGCAGGACGGGCTTCAACTTGGGAAGTGATGGCAGGTCATGCAAAAGTATGTTGTTAAAATCAAACATTTTGCCAGCAGCTACTGCTTCAGAATA
>NW_023224906.1:0-745 GCF_002007445.2 Ailuropoda melanoleuca | reverse complement strand
TTCAGGGATAAAGTATTAAGTAACTACTCTTCAACATTACGTGTTAAATTCTGTTTATGTTATTCTACCTAGTTGAGATCATACTTACATCAATTTGATTTCCTGCTTTTTAATAAACCGTAACATTTGTAAGCCTTTTAGTGTCACTATATTGTCTTTTTAATAACTGTATTAATGACTACATAATTTACTAGTGTATCAATGTGCCAGAATATGACTTTCTTATTGTTGTACTTCTAGGTTTTATTTTCCTAGTCCCTACCCTCACAGACTCTTCAGGATAATAAATAATTGTAATGAGTATCAGGTTATAAATACTGGCACACGTTCTATCACTCTGTCATTCTACTGGCAGCAGCACTAAGAAGTTTCATACCTTGGGAAATATTTTCAATAAGAATACAAAAGTGGTTCAACAGAGATATGGTCCAACATTTCAGTAAATCATGTTTTTATTCCCCTAAAAATGTTGAGCATTTTTCAGCCTTATAATGATATGTTAAAGTGCTTTGATAGCAATGTATTAAATTGTGCATATTCATAATAAGACAATTTCATTTATAATGACTAGAAGTTGCAATTTTTAAAAAGCAATTATTTTCAGTATCTTTAACTCAGGGTATTCAAATTATTAACAGGTATTCTCAGTTCTGCTGTAATGAACAGATAACTATCATTAATGATGAACTTAATAATTTAGTCTATCTAAATTCATATTACTAAGCATTTAGATTTGGAAGAGCTT
>NW_023224905.1:0-745 GCF_002007445.2 Ailuropoda melanoleuca | reverse complement strand
ACTTTGGAGTCAGGCCAAGCAGGCTCTGAATCCTGGTTTTGCTGGACGAATCTGGGTGTTTCTGGGGACTGCTCTTTGTCTTACTGAGCTTGGGTTTCCCCATCTCCCTCTCAAATGGGATCCATCCATTTCTCCTAAATCTATATCCTTGCAGTCGTGAGGACAAAGGAGGGGGAGCACCTAACCCCTCATGGAGCTTCTGAATCTATGCTAGTTCCCCCTCATTCTCCACCCTGTTCCCCACTCCCAGCCTGCACACATCCCAGAGTTCTCAAGCTCCCCTGTATTTTGAAAATGCAAGTGCCTTGGGTAAACACACACGAGCTCATTTACATCAGCTTTGTTGTAAACAGGGACTTGGGGAGAAAGAGTTTGTCTATATTTCTTCTATTGGGAAAGCCAGAGGCAATTTTCTTTTCCTTTTAGTAAGACTGAATCTATGCCAGATAGTCTATCCTAGAGATCAGGTTCGGTCCTCTGGGGATGGAGTCACATAACCTCACAATCACAGGGAAGGCTGGGGTCTGGGCCGCCTCCACAACGTTGATCGTGGACGAGGAACCTAGCTCCGGCTGCATGCTGGGGAGAACCAGGGTGGGGCGTGGGCTCAGGCACTTAGACCGGCCATCTGTCCTGTGCCACCACAACCCGAGGGTTTATTCTCTTCGGTAGAACTGAATTCCTAAAATTCCTGCCCCCTAGCCTGGACGTGAATTCGGATTATACCAACAGCCCTGCTTGATCC
>NW_023224904.1:0-745 GCF_002007445.2 Ailuropoda melanoleuca | reverse complement strand
TGAGTCTTAGGCCCACCAAGAGTCTGGGGGTCATTCCCACCCCGAGCACATGCGCTAGGTGCTGGGGTGGGAGGTTCTGATGAGGACAATGGGGACATGGTTATCAGAAGTGGTGTGAATGGATGTTGCCCTGTGAGTGACCCATGTCCTCGTGCTCTCCTTCAGAGACACCTTCACAGTGTACTTGCGAGGACTCCTGATTGTTGTCTTCTTCTTCTTGTGCTCCTTCCTCGTGCCCCACTGTGTTTCTGGAGTCTCCTGTGACTCGTTCCACTGTACCTCATAGTTTGATAACAGTTTGATATCTGTTTTCCTACCTGGATTTTTAATGTACTGTTCCATGCAATTAGCTAGTATCTTGGTGAGAATTTTTGCATCCACGTTCATCAGGGATATTGGTCTGTGATTCTTTTTAGTGGGGTCTCTGGTTTTGGGTCAAGGTAATGCTGACTTCGTGGAATTCGTTTGGAAGTTTTCCTTCCGTTTCTGTTTTTTGGGAACAGTTTCAGAAGATTAGGTATTCACTCTTCTTCAAATGTTTTGTAGAATTCTCCTGAGAAGCCATCTGGCCCTGGGCTCTTGTTTGTTGGGAGATTTTTGATTACTGATTCCATTTCTTTAGTGGTTATGGGTCTGCTCACATTTTCTTTTTTTTTCTTTTTTTTTTATTTTACTTTTTATTTTTTATTTTTTTTAATTTAATTTTATTATATTATGTTAATCACCATACAGTACATCCCCAGAT
>NW_023224903.1:0-5204 GCF_002007445.2 Ailuropoda melanoleuca | reverse complement strand
GAAAGAAAAAGAAAAAGAAAATTGAACATGAAAAAGGTCAAAAGATTTGAAGATGTTGAGATAGGCATGGAAAAGCATACCGTTTGGTCCCACTGTGACTGCGATGTGTGGAATGGGAATGACTTGAGACCAGGGGGAGACTCTAGGCTGAGGTACAGTGATGAGCATGAGAATCTGAGCTAAGAACAACCTCCCCAAGTGGGACTGGATGGCAGTTGGTGGCAAGTACAGAACAGAGGTTGGAAAAGGACTAAGAAAGAGAAAAATATCTCCACGGGAACAATGGGGACTATTTGGGAGTCAGGGACCCCTGACTGGAATCGCCTTTTCAAAATCACACTTCCTACGGCAGTGTTTCCCACACTCCCCTAATGATAACAGTCACAGAGCTATTAAAATACGTATTCTGAGGACATATCCCAAACCCTGTGAATCAACATTCCCAAAGGAAAAGACTGGAAATCTGAATATTGAGCCAATACCTTAGGTCAATCTTATTATCGGGGAAGCTCGAGAAACTTCTATTCCACCTTCAAGTAAGGCTCACCACCCTGTTTCCCAGCACTGTCCATTGGCCTGTCAGGGGTGTGGCTGTCCAAGAAACTATCAGTCTCAATTAACAACATAATGACCCTTATTTACAATTTAACAATAAAATATGACTGCGTTAGCGTAGGGAAAATACAAGTTTAGTCACTACCTTACTAGGAGAATCGCACAGTCTACTGAAGAAAAAGTTCAGCTAAATATGCACAAAAGAGAGAAACTAGTCTCTCTGCATAAGGAAGAAAGCCCATAGCCCATGACCTTCTTCCATTAGTGCAGTGGCTGTGGGTGATGTCTTGGGTCTCCAAATCCATTTGCTTCTCCGTAAGTGACTATCAATTAAATCATCAGTTGAGGCTCCAAGAGTTGTATGACCAACTGCAGAACAACTGAAGTTCTTTCAACACTCAGTTGTTGAGCTTCTCACTGACAGAGAATGGAGAAAGATACTTACTACATAGACAGCCTCATCTGAGTTTATCACAATACTGGAAAACAAAACACTTTCTATGCTATTAAGGTATCAATTCTCAACAGTGTTGAGAATTTGAGGCAGCCATACTGTAATCATTTGGATGCCAACCCTTCATTTAGCCCCACACTTCCTGTGGCAAGCTGGGTCATTGCTTGACTGCAGATGTAAATGGACACTTGGGTGTTGCATGAATCTTTTTTTTTTAATTTAAATTTTAGTGAACATACAGTGCAATATTGGTTTCTGGAGTAAAATTCAGTGATTCATCACTTATATACAACACCTCTAATGCTCATGACAACAAGTGCCCTCTTTAGTCCTCATCCCCCATCTGGCCCATCCCCCACCCATATCCCTCCATCAACCCTCACTTCTCTCTCATTAAGAGTCTCATGGTTTGTTTCCCTCTCTCCTTTTTTTCTTTTCCCCTTTCCTATCTGCATGAACCATTTCTAATGAAGAGCTTTTGCCCTTCTTGAAATCCAGCCGGTTAACTGCCTCCAACCCCAGAACTCACTGAAAAGTTAGGCAGTGGAATCTCTGGTTGTTGATACCATTTCTTTGATGGTTTTAGTTAAATAATTTCAAGGCTCTATGCCTCAGTTTCCCCACCCACAATTCATTGCAAATGTTTTTTAACCTGTATCACATACTACTATAAAAATGAAAGACATTTTTAAGAGTTTGCTTGACAGTATATCAAAATTATTTGTTGGCATCGAGTCATATTTAAATGGCAGCCTTTTGTTCCAGTGGGGAGATACGTATAATCCAGTGGTGCTGAATTTATAGTAGGCGCCCCATTTGAGGCAATACAAATTGCAGGGAGGGGAAAGGTTTGTTCAAAAACAGAACCTGAGAGGTGAATACTGCTACATCTATATGTCACCTTTCTTCCCTAATGACCTCTGAATGTAAGATAGGATGCTCTTAATAAAAGATGACTTGCTTTCCAAAATGTCCTGCTGATTTGATAAAAGAGGATTTGGAGAAGGAGAGCAATGATTGTTGGGAGGAAAAAAGAGTAATTCCTACAAATACCAGAAATTGCACTGGGTAGGCCAGTGGATTTAAATGAGGATCCCATGAAAACTGAGCATTGCTTCGTAAATAACCATCTCTAAATTTTATGGCTCTAACACGCAGTCACAAAACGATCCACGGGGTTTTCCAAGATTTCTTGCCCTTTGGTCCACAGTGGAATTTCTCAAAGTATGTTTTCAGTGGATGATGGAAAAAATAAAACAGGAGGGTCATGTTCAGAACCCATGTATATATAGACACTTGATTCCTGGCAAAAATGAAACTACAGAAAGTGGGGAAAGAATGGCCATCATAATAAATGGTGCTAGAACAACTGGGCATCCATAAGGGAGAAAATGATATTGCATCTACGACATTAGAGTAAAAAATAAATAAATAAATCACACTGCATATTTGACATCTCATATATAGAGCAGTGCTTCTCAAAGTGTGGTCTATGGACCACTTGCATTCAGGTCACCTGCGTGATAATTAAATATATAGATTCCCTAGATTACCTTAGACCTGCTGATTCTCTAAGAATGAGACCTAAGAATCTGTATTTTTATCAAACTCCCTTAGATGAGTTTTAGCCCATTAAAGCTTGACTTTCACCAGCAAAGCGTTTGGCAGTTATGAAAACAACCATCTGAATCCAGGCTCTGCCACGGGCAAATTAATGAATCCGTCTAAAAGCAGTTTTCTTATCAGTAAAGTGGTGATAATATCAACCTCGTAGATAGGTTGCAATGATTAAGTGAGCTGCTGGATATACCATGCTTAGCACAGTCTTAGCGCATAGTAAGCACTCAGTAAATGTTGCAATTACTTCCCACATCCAGTAAACCTACCAGAAATGAAGAATTTTCAGTCACTAACAAAAATTTTCAATTATAAAAGTACAGTTTGGTACTGGTAATACATATTATAAAGCACATACCTTTATCAGCGTATTAACAGGTAAGTGGTGAGTATTTGGTCTTGAGAACTTATTTGGAAGTACCACTTGGAGAACATAGCTATTCACTCATATACTCCCCCACCTAAGAAGTCATGGTCCCATCCAAAGATGCAACTTTAGAATTTGTGTATGTGATGCAGTGATAAACATCTACCCAGGGACCCTGATGAGCTAAATGCGGGTCATCAGTGCAATGACAGATTAATTTATTTGGCAAATGTTTACTGGAAGATTATGATGTCCCAGGCCCTGTAGCAGGTGCTGAGCATTGAGAAGAAAAAGATACAGTCCTTGCCCTCCAAGAGCACCTAGTTTGTGAGTATTCCCGCATGTCATCTTCACCCTTACACATATTAAACAGTATTTCTCAACTGATTTTTGTTGTTGTTGTTGTTGTTGTTGTTGTTGTTGTTGTTGTCAAATGACTAGAAGACAGGAAAAACCTAGTTTTTTGGGCAGGGTGTTTAAGGCTGAATCAGGGATAAAAGAAAGTTATTAAATGATAAATGCACTTAGCTCCCTCTCTTCCTCCTGTCCCCCAAAGCAAACCCTTTTCTTTGGAACTTTGAAAACACGGCCAGATTTTCTTCCAGCATCCAGTACTACTGATGAGAAGTGTGCCACAGTGAATGAGCGAAGGGAACTATGCTGGGGCAGTAAAATCTTAGCAGCCTCGGGCCGGTCCATTCCTCTGCTTGTTCTTCAGCACCGAGGGACGAACGGTCAATGTGGGGAAGAAACAGCTGCTTCAGAAAAGCAAAGGCAAAGAATGTAGGAGTCTGGGCTCCACAGTGCCCAGACAGTCCTAACCAGGGACACCTGAGATTCAGACGAGATATTCTGCAGAGACAGTACACACTGGCTTCCTAGGGCTGCCATAACCAAGCTCCACACAGTGGAGTGGCTTACACAACAGAAATTTATTCTTTCACTCTTCTGGAGGCTACGGACTTCAACAGCAAGGTGTCAGCAGGGCCATGCTTCCTCTGAATGCTCTAGGAGAAAATCTGTTCCGTACCTCTCTCCTAGCTTCTTGGTGTTCCTTGGCTCATAGCTACATCATTCCAATCTCTGCCTCCATCTTCACTTCACCTTCTTCTCTCCGTGTCATCTCTTGTTACAAGGACACCAGTCCTTGGGTGAAAGGCTCACCTGCATCCAGGATGTTCCTCTAAATTTAATGAATGATATCTCCAAAAGCCCTATTTCTCAATAATCACATTCTGAGGTGGAGATGGGTTTAGGGGAGGCACTATTCAACCCAGCCCAGTGTCAGTGGGGCATGGTTTTAGGAGGAGAAGGTGGTGAGGCAGGGATGGGAGCAAAGGCAGACAGGAATGGCTGCACACTTAGCATCTGGTGGCACCGAAGTAGTCAGGGCTGCCTTCCACATATTCTTAGCTCCACCAGCAAGGCCCCCATATCCACAGGAGCAATAGGCACAGGCCCAAGGTATGTTAGGGACCCATGAAAATGTTTCAACTCTTAAAATCTACCAAAATAAACAAACATAATCCAACCTGGATTACATGTATATTTATATTGATGCAGCCTGTAAAATACAGTTTTTAATATTTTAGGCAAAAGCGCCGAGGGCACACAAAAATCACAATGCAGCCCTGTTCACTAACGTCCATGCTCACACTCTCCACCTGAGATTTCCTTCCTCTCCGCCACCATCTTGTCAAACCCTTCAGGACGCAATTAATGAGTCAGTGCCAAAGGGAAAGTCCCTTGAAAACCACCCCATCTCCCCTCTGTTCTACCCCCCCACCGCATTCCCCCCAGCTTGGTTATGTGTTCTTCACATGCATAGCTGTACCATTCCACACCCACACTGTCCGAGTACCCATCCCATGGCGTCACTCAGAGACTAAATATCACCTATCACTGTGCACCAGACGCTGCTTCTCCTCCGCCCAGATCCCCTTCGTGATCAGTGGGCACTCACCCCTCAGATGTCACAGGCAGCGGCTACTAAGGCTCACACCTCAAGTCACCAGGGGAGATGTCCTTGTCTGACAGAAGTGTCTGGAGGCGTTTGGGAGTTTAGCCTCCACTCACATTCAGCCCCAGCGGGGTCCACAGCCGATCAGCGATGGACAGCTGGGATGTAACAGCCCTGCTTGTCCCCTGCTTCTTTCCCTCCCACCTTTACAGCATTCCCTCGGTTTACCCCTTGCATAAGAATTCCCACCT
>NW_023224902.1:0-745 GCF_002007445.2 Ailuropoda melanoleuca | reverse complement strand
TTTTTTTTTTTTTATCCTTTCTGATATCCTATGTCTTTTGATTGGAGCATTTAGTCCATTTACATTCAGAGTGATTATTGATGGATATGAATTTAGTGCCCGTGTATTACCCATTATGTTGTTGTTTCTGAAGATTTTCTCTGTTCCTTTCTAGTCTTTGTCACTGTTTGTCCTCCTTTCCCACTCAAAGAATCCCCTTTAATATTTCTTGCAGGGCTGGTTTAGTGGACATAAATTCCTTTAGTTTTTGCCTGGGAAATTCTTTATCTATCCTTCTATTCTGAATGACAGCCTTGATGGATAAAGTACTGTTGGCCACATATTTTTCCCATTTAGCACATTGAATATATCATGTCACTCTCTTCTGGCTGTGAAATTTCTGTGGATAAGTCTGCTGTTAACCTTATTTGTCTTCCCTTGTAAATTAGAGATTTCTTTTCCCTCGCTACTCTCGGGATTTTTTCCTTATTTATGTATTTTGCAAATTTCACTGTGATATGTCTTAGTGTTGATGTGCTTTTCTTGATTTTGATGGAAGTTCTCTATGCCTCCTGGATTTGGATGTCTGTTTCCTTCTCCAGATTAGGGAAGTTTTCAGCTATAATTTGCTCAAATAAACCTTCTGCCTCTTTTTCCTTCTCTTCTTCTTCTGCAATTCCTATGATACGAATGTTTTTACATTTTATGTAGTTGCTGAGTACCCTAAGTCTACACTCATGATCCAATATTTTTCTTTCCCTCTTTT
>NW_023224901.1:0-745 GCF_002007445.2 Ailuropoda melanoleuca | reverse complement strand
CCAGCTGTATGCTGCCTACAAGAGACTCCAGACCCAAAGACACAGACTGAAAGTGAAGGGACAAAGGGTTACTCCATGCAAATGGAGAACAGGAGGAGGCTGGGACAGCTACACTTCTGTCAAAGGGGTTTGATGTACTTTTTTTTTTTTTTAAAGTAGGCTCTATATCCAATGTGGGGCTTGAACTTATGGCCCTGAGATTACGAGTCACATTCTCTACCAACTGAGCCAGCCAGGCACCCCCAAAGTAGACTTTAAAACACACAGTGAAATAAGACAAAAAGGGCATTAAATAAAGAGGTCAATCCCACAAGAGCATAAAACATTTGTATATATTTATGCATCCAACATAAAGACCATAATGTATAAAGCAAATCTTAATAGATCAAAAGGGAGAAATAGAAACAATAATAGCGGGGGACTTTAAAACCCTATTTTCATTAAGTTAGGTCGCTGGATGGACGCCTGGGGGTTCAGTTGGTTGTGCATCAGACTCTTGGTTTCGGCTCAGGTGGATGATCTTGGGGTTATGGGACTGAGCCCCACATCGGGCTCTGCATTCAATGGGGAAGTCTGCTTGAGAGTCTCCCTCCCCTCCCTCTCTGTCTGCCCTGCTCTGCTTTCTCTCTAAAATAATCTTTTTTTTTTTTTTTAAGATTTTATTTTATTTATTTGACAGAGATAGAGACAGCCAGCGAGAGAGGAAACACAAGCATGGGGAGTGGGAGAGGAAGAAGCAGGCTCA
>NW_023224900.1:0-745 GCF_002007445.2 Ailuropoda melanoleuca | reverse complement strand
GGGGGAGTCTGGGCTTGGAGTAGGTAGAAACAGTAGCAGAATGCCGTCTGTTTTGCTATGAAAACACCCCCCTTGACTTAAATACCATGAAAAGCAGCACCCAAAGGAGGCTTTTATCACAAGTTTCTCCCGGCATAGAAACTGCCCACAGTATTTTTCTTGGGAAGTACAGTTGCATGGCAATGCTCACGGCTGATATTTTTAAGCTAATGCGCCGTGTTATGCAAAGTTGAGCAGAAAATGCAAGCTTCTCTTCTCCCGCTATGTGTTTGTTGTCCACAGTCTGCCAGCGGGGCTCAATACGCTTTACTGGTCGAGGCGTTGGGTGCTAGGATTGTCAGCTCCTGCATTCCTGAAATGCCAGAAGCTCACACGCGGGCCTGGTTGGTTTGACATTTCAGTCCCAAAGCTGAGGCAAGTGGCCTCAATCCTTCGCTTATCCTTCTGTCCGGCACTTGTGGCCCACAGCAGAAGGCAAATGCTGACCGTGTTCTCTGGGTGCAGATAAGGTTTCAAATGCCCCGACCTCTCCAGAGGGGCACCGCTCAACAGAGGAAAAACGGCCACCCCAAATTAAGCAGCTGGCCCCCCTGTAAATCCAGGATCTGGGGTTTGGGTCTTAAAACACCACACCTGTTCCAACCAGGCAGGTGGAAGGTGCGGAGGGACCGCAGCTGTGGGTGCTGATGGGCAGACAGCTTGTCTTGACAGACACAGGGGTCCTTGTCCATCTGACGCGTGGGGA
>NW_023224899.1:205-1204 GCF_002007445.2 Ailuropoda melanoleuca | reverse complement strand
ATTTTTATAAAGCACAAAAATAAGCAAAACTAAACCGTATATTATTTAGAGATACATATCAATGATAAAACCTTTTTTTTAAGATTTTATTTATTTATTTGACAGAGAGAGAGACAGCCAGTGAGAGAGAGAACACAGTCAGGGGGAGTGGAAAAGGAAGAAGCAGACTCCCAGTGGAGCAGGGAGCCCAATGCGGGGCTCGATCCCAGGACCCTGGGATCACGCCCTGAGCCGAAGGCAGACGCTTAACGACTGAGCCACCCAGGCGCCCCAGTGATAAAACTTTTTTAAGGCAAAGTAACCATATAGTTACTTCTGGTAGGAAGATAGGGGATCAATTTCAAAAGGTGTACACAGGGTATTGACAATATTCCAGATCTCAAGAAGGATAGTAGTTTCATGAATGCTCATTTTATTACATTCTTCATAGACTAGCATAAATGATCTATTCCTTTGTATATGTTATATATTACATTAAAAGTAATGTTTGCAGAATCTCTATAAAACAAATAGTATAGATGGGTGCTAAAGGTACTCAGACCTACCCTTAACGTATCAGATACACCAGAGCCTGAATCTTGTATCTTACTGTCTTGTATCTTACTGACCATTCATAGATCTGTTTTCTCATAAAATAATGGCAATAATCTGCCTCATGGGGCTTATGATGAGAATTTATATGGGAAGATTACTAGACTATAAGTTCCATGGTGGATAGGACTGTATCTCTCCTACTCATTTATGTATCCCTAATGGATAACACATGCCTGGAATATAGTGGGTATTTATGCTAATTCCTCTTCCTTCTATAAAAGTACAGAACATAGTGTTAGGAGTGTATGTGTTTAGTTTTAGAGTGGTTCTTTCATTTTTTTTTTTTTTTTGGTTTTGGGGGGATTTTTATTTTTATTTATTTTTTTTTAAGATTTTTTAATTTATTTATTTGACAGAGATAGAGACAGCTAGCGAGAGAGGGAACACAAGCAGGGGGAGTGGGAG
>NW_023224899.1:0-149 GCF_002007445.2 Ailuropoda melanoleuca | reverse complement strand
GCCCTGAGCTGAGGGCAGACGCTTAACTGCTGCGCCACCCAGGCGCCCCGTCCCTTATTTTTATTTTTAAAGATTTTATTTATTTATTTATTGTTTATTTATTTATTTTTAAGATTTTTATTTATTTATTAGACTTCTTAGGTGAATGT
>NW_023224898.1:0-745 GCF_002007445.2 Ailuropoda melanoleuca | reverse complement strand
CTTGGTTTTTCTTCCAAAATACACATTGTTATTAGTGCTTTAAGCGTTTGATGGAACCAGACCGCAAACTAACGCACACAACTTGGACACGGCTGCGTGGCGAGCAGAGAAGCGAAGCGAGGTGTGGTTTGTGCTGCAGCCAAAGAGGGAGGCCCGGCTGGGGCTGGCCTGCTTCCCCGCAAGAGCCAGCGGGCTTCCCTGGGGAGCCCCCAGCCCACCAGCTGGGGCGGGCCCTGCCTCGGGCGGGAGACCCTGCCTCAGGAGCGCCACTGCTGGCCAAAATGCCCGTTGGCAGAGCCACGGGCACCACTTCTGGGTGGCTTCCCGTCTAAAGCGTGAGCTGTTCTCTTCAAATCCAAAGTAGCTAAGTTTCGTAGGACGCGGCCTTCCTGTGAAAGGCTGGCTCGTTCTGTGACGCGCCTGGGTGTGTGCAGGAAACAGTCCATCTGGTCAACTAGGGAAGAGTTTTTTTTTTTAAAAAAAAACTAAACTGCTTTGGTCACTGCTGTAAGGAAAGTGATCGGTTAATCTGGAAACAAGCGTTAAACTCGCTCCCAAGAAAGATCTGGCAAGGATCTGTTGGGGCTTAGTGACAGCCCTGTTGCTGCTGGCAGAACGGTTACTTTCTGTCCAGAAATCTCTCTTGCTGAACCGGCAGTGTTTCGGTCATTTAGCTGTACCAACCCCTGGATGGGGCCTGTGCAGCTGCACGCATTCCAAGTACGAACCAGCATCTGGGTTCCCA
>NW_023224897.1:0-745 GCF_002007445.2 Ailuropoda melanoleuca | reverse complement strand
TGTGAAAATGTGAAACATAGAAACATTTCAATCAGGCAACATAATATTGTGTACCAATGATTCCCAAGTCTAAAATTTTATTCCCATCAAATTGCCTACTAGTCCTTTTCAGGTGTATATCCCACCTCTAAACCCTGTTTTCTCTCTTCTCTTTACAGTTTACAGAAACAATAAATAAAGAGTACTATCATTGCTCTCCAAGTCAGAGATACTCTTTAACTTCCACTTCCTATGCTCCACCTCCAGTCTGTCATCAACACTTTGATCTATGCCCTCGTATGTGTTCCTTTCTTTACTTTCCAAGTTCTAGCCCTCGCCAAGACATGCCTAGAGTATTGACACAGCATCTCAGTTTCACCTGGCCTCTAGGTGGAAGCAGAGAAGAGATCATCATGGTAAGTGTTAGTCAGATTTCCTTTTACTTCACAGGTCAACCGCTTAATATGTGTGTGTGTGACTTTGGGCAAATTATTTTCTTCTTATGATTCTTTTCCTCATCTAGAAACTAAGTATAAAAATACTACTTCCCTCATGTAATTATTATGATTATATGAAGGAATACATGGAAAGTGTTAGAACAACATCTGGAATTCTAACAAGCATTCATAAGATATTAGCTACTGAGACATCACATTCCAATCCACTTGACACAAATGTGTCATATTAGCCTTACTGAAATACCAGTTAATTCAGCCATTAAACATAAATGTATTTAGCAAATGAGGGTCTGGCTTTTTTTTTTTTT
>NW_023224896.1:0-745 GCF_002007445.2 Ailuropoda melanoleuca | reverse complement strand
AAAAAAAAAAAAGATATCTAAGATCACCACTGTTCTGCCAAGCATACTTCTATTGCTTCTAGATTCCCCATATAATCCCCTCTCCCTCCCATCTCACATGGTACTGGATTTCCCCAAACCCATTAGACAGTTTGAAGATTCCTTTGCTGATAATGACTCAGATTCTTCCAGAAGTAAATTTGAAGCTCTCAGAGAGCCTCACTGTGTTGGGCAGGAAGAGAGGAAGAGAGTGTGCTAGAGGTGGAATCCTGGAGACAGAACTTGTGTGACTGACAATTAAGTTGCCATTTAAGAAAATATATTGAGGGGCGCCTGGGTGGTGCAGTTGTTAAGCATCTGCCTTCAGCTCAGGGCGTGATCCCAGCGTTCTGGAATCGAGCCCCACATCAGACTCCTCCTCTAGGAGCCTGCTTCTTCCTCTCCCACTTGCCCTGCTTGTGTTCCCTCTCTCACTGGCTGTCTCCATCTCTGTCAAATAAATAAATAAAATCTGAAAAAAAAAAAAAAGAAAAGAAAGAAAATATATTGAGCAACTACCACTTCTTGGGCACAATGATAACCAAGAATTTAAACCTAGTAAATCAAAGAGAAGGCTAATAATAGCATCTTAATCTAATGTTGTAAGCACTGCAATATGGCACTGTGTCTGCCTGGGTTATGATGGGAAACCAGAGAACCCACTTAACTCGACTGGATGGTGGGTGGGCTAGGAAGGAATCAGAGAAAGCTTTCTTTTTTTTTTTTT
>NW_023224895.1:0-745 GCF_002007445.2 Ailuropoda melanoleuca | reverse complement strand
TTCCATCCTAAAACAGCAGAGTACACATTCTTTTCAAGTGCACATGGAACATTCTCCAGAATAGATCACATTAGCCCACAAAACAAACGTCAACACATTCAAGAAGATCAAAGCCATATTGTGCATCTTTTCTGACCACAAAATTATGAAACTAGAAGTCAACCAAAGAAAAAAATCTGGAAAGACCACAAATACACAGAGGTGAAATAATACGCTCCTAAACAGTGATTGAGTAAACCAGGAAATAAAAGAAGAAATAAAAAAGTACATGGAAGCAAATGAAAATGAAATCACAACAGTCCAAAACCCTGGGATGCAGAAAAAGTGGCTCAAAAAAGGACATTTACACCAATACAGGCCTACCTCAAGAAGCAAGAAAAATCTCAAACAGCTTAAGCTTATACGTATAAGAGCTAGAAAAAGAACAACAAATGAATCTAAAATCCAGCAGGAGAAGAGAAATAATAATTAGAGCAGAAATCAATGATATAGAAATAAAAAAACACATAGATTATAGATTATTAATCAAGAAATCATTTTCATTAAGAAAATGAGGACAATGTTATCAATAATTTTGGAAACAGAGAAAACCTACCATTATAGCACTTTAATGAAACTGCTAACTTCACAAGACTATTTTATAGAGATGTTTTCAATATTTGTGGTATTATTGTCATATTTTGAGTAGCACAAGAAATTTTTTTTTTTTTTTTTTTTTTTTTAAAATTTTTTTTTTTTTTTTTGA
>NW_023224894.1:0-744 GCF_002007445.2 Ailuropoda melanoleuca | reverse complement strand
TGTGTTCCCTCTCTCGCTGGCTGTCTCTATCTCTGTCAAATAAATAAATAAAATCTTTAAAAAAAAAACCCTATAGAACTTGCTTGTGGCCTTCTGAGCCGTCCAGTGCTCTGATCCTTGTGGTCCTGGTGTCTCTGTTCCAGTGTGGTTCTCAAGTGTGCCTGGCATCAGCACGCGGGGCAGACGAGGGGGAGACTTGTGTGCCGGAGCAACCATGGCGAGGGAAGCGTGAAGGTTTTTCCGCCGCGGTTGACTGCCCTGTAAATTCTGTCTCTGCTGATGAGTTATTGTAGACATGGGCCCCCCGAGCGGTCCATGATACCTGCCTTCCCGAGGCAGCCCGTGTGTCCCTGGGGTGACGGCGCAGAGTCAAAATTATGGATGTTAAGACGGGCATGGGGGCGAGGCCACTGTGTTCTTGGGGCACTCGGCTAGGGAGCCGAGGCGATGGACCAGAAATGGTGACAACGCCCATGACCTGTGGCCTTGGAAGAGAGGCTGGATTCTAGCATTTACTAGAAACATCTGCATTTCTATCTGCATTTCACTTAAGAGTTTGCAAGGGGGGTGGCTCATCTCCCAGTTGCACAGCCTTGGTGAAACCGGGGAGACCAGTTGCATTTGAAATCATGTGGGTTTTCTCAGAAATCCCAGGGTGTGCTGAGGAGAAAGGCCCTGTTGATTTTTCTGGTGGTTCAGACTGTGTTGTCCAGTAAGCAGTGACGGGCAGCCAGATTCCACGAC
>NW_023224893.1:0-744 GCF_002007445.2 Ailuropoda melanoleuca | reverse complement strand
GCTTGTGTTCCCTCTCTCGCTGGCTGTCTCTATCTCTGTCGAATAAATAAAAATAAAAAAAATCTAAAAAAAAAGAAAGTATAAAATATAACACTTTCATTGTTTCTTGGAATTTGTCACCCAGCACAAGTTACTTAATCCATTTCTGATTTGTTCCCTCACCTGTAAAATGGAGATTAAAGTACCTGCTTCACAAGATTGGCCCTAAGAGTAATCGTGGTAACTTTTGGGAATTAGCATTAGCTTTATCCTTTCACTACTCATACTTAAACAAAGAAAGTCTCTCCAAAGAAAAAGAAGAAAGTAATGGCTACTCAAGGACTAATATTCATTTCCGGCAAGTATAAAGTCATCTTTCAAGTAGCCAACCACAAGAAATTTCCCTGGAAAATTATTTTTTCATTCATTTGGCATCAGATAAATCTGGGTTGGAATCGCTCTTCCCCTTTGGGAGAAAGTCACGGTTGTAGTACTTAACCCCTCTTTGCATAGATTTCCTCCCTTACAAAACCGGGATACTACTATAATACCGCTTACTTCAAAGGTTGGTTTAAAAATTAAACAACGTGACGTTGTCAACCAGGGGTTTAAGAAGCCAGAGCTTGCTTAAATAAATAGATACATACATACATAAATACATAAGTAAATAAATAAATAGTGGATTTCTTGTTGACAATAAAAAAAAATCTAGAGCTCAGTAATGGTAATTACGGTAACACTGCTCGTTAATTCAAAAAATATTCA
>NW_023224892.1:0-11542 GCF_002007445.2 Ailuropoda melanoleuca | reverse complement strand
ATTGTAGCTCACCTTGATGGTAATAATGCAGCAACTGAAGTTTATTGTAGCAGGTGAAAAATACTTTTGAGATGGTGAAAAATAAACTGAATCATTTATGGTATGGTTTTGACTTACCTGGCAATNGTATGGTTTTGACTTACCTGGCAAGGTAAATTCAAAGTATAGGTATTACAAGATAATAAGTTATTGTCATTTTATACAATGAAAAGTCAGATACTTGGTGAGTCTCATTTCCGGATTGACATTTGAGGGTGACATTTGCATTGAAAGGAAATTTATAGTATGAAAAACAAAGAATTACATTCTCATTTTTCATGTCTATGAAGATGCATGCTATCAGCATTTAATTATTTTTTTCCAGTGTAATTTCTTTTACTTGGAAGGTAGTTACTATTGAGTCTATTCAGTGAGATAACATGGGAAGTATAAGTAAGTTTCTCCTTAGATTCAAGAGAGTCACAAATGACAGCTAGTTCATATTTTGGACAAATGCTTACTTAGACATTGATTTAGAGTTAGATTTACATTGTATTGCTTACTACAAAAATCTAATTTACCCTTAAGAATTTTCTAAATTCACATATAAAATCAACAATGTTGATTTAAAATAAACCAAAATTATTGGTAGAGAATAATATATAATCATACCTGTTTGCAGTTTTGAATTAGGGGTAACAGTATACTTCTGTTGTGGAATAAGAGAGGGTATATTTTTTATTGTAAATATTAGTTCAGAATTCTTTTCATAAAGTGATTTTCCAAAAAATACCCATTTAAAAAAAACATACACATATTATGATAAATGGTTGAAAATTAGAATAAAATAATGAAAACCATGCTTCAGCATGGTTTACAAATAAGCTATTTTGATTAATACAGAGAGTTCTGTGCATACTCTACAAGAACTTTAAAAAGTTCCCAGGAGACCTCCCGACCCAATCCCTTATTTTACTAATGAGGGAACCTAAATCCACAGGGTTATGTGACTTGCATAAGTGAGTTAATTACAGACCTAGAAATCCTTCATAACGATATGAAGCATTGCTCCTACTCTGTCATTTGATACCTCTCTCCTTTGGCTAATTCTTCTTTTCTTCTCCACCCACAGGGACTTTTTATAATCACAGTGATGGCCTACAGAAAGTATTATTTTGTAGATTGTAATGACTATTAAAAATTGGCCTACAGTTCTCATTTATAAAAACATAGAGAAGATATTCAGCAAGAAAAGTATCTCAACAGTATTGTACAGCCCACATGCCCAACAGGAAAATTTAAAGGACTGGTTATCATAATACACTCATTTAAGGACAGCTTGCAAACGACACAACTCAAGCTTTCTTGCATTTTGATATAGAAAGTTTATCAACCTCAGTCAGTACATTTCCTCGGGGAACCTCAGCTCCTGAGATATTTTCACTACCTTTTACATATATGTGTTAATCCTTATATATGTTAGGAGATTGCAAAGAATATGAAAGTCAAAATTACAGTTATGCAGTCCATCAGCATTCATTTAATAATCCCTGGTTAATGTGAGGAAAGAAGTAAAATTCAAAACACTGCAAATATATACTTAGAGATTCTTTTATTAGCTTTTATTCTTGAGGTGTTAGTCTTAATTATCACCTATTTAAATTAGCTTAGCTAGGGAGAAAAGAGCAAATATTTAAGATGGCAGTTATCGCTCTCATGAATTAAGAGTAACAATATAATAAAATAATCATTTAGTATGCTCACTTAAACCTTCCAGCAATGCAAGTTATTTGGATATATCACTTAAAAATTAAAAATCACTCATTTTAAAACATTTTATTTCTTTATTTCTATTAGACTATTACCACATTTTTCATACCTAGACTTGAGAAAATTATCACAATTTTTCACAGTCCTATTCTCATTGGAATATATATGTAATATTGTCTTATGCTCCAAACAATGTTATATTAGTCTTTTCAGTCTTTTGTGCTTGTTTTGGTGGACAAGGAGGAGTTGAACCTGATCTCTGTTCCGTTTCACTTCCAGTTGATGGGAGAATGATCCGAGGGAAGAAGGCAGGTAACTTGGGCCAGTCTCTTTGTAAACACCCTGATACTGATAGCAGCTCCCCCTCCACTCCCAAATAATTACCTTTTCTAGGAAGAAAGTCCTTATCTGTGGACTGTTTTGAGCATTTCTGTTATGAACCTGTTTTATGTTGCTTATGGTAAACACACTTAGGTTCTCTGGATTTATGAACATGACTCCCTGGAAAATAACTCCTAAGCTAGGTGATTATTGAAGTGTTGGAGATATTTCACGACCTAAATGCTCGGTAATAAGCAGAAACTGTGCCTGATCCCTGAAATAAGGGAAGATTTTTGGCTGAGGTACCTTAACCCTGGGAACAGAGCTGTAGGGGGAACTTGCAGTTAGGCCATTTGAGACCCTCTGGGCTTTTCTCAGATGTCAGGGTACACATAATACTGAACCTTAATTTTAGGCCTCATGCTAGAGCCTTGTGATTGCTTGTTTCTTGAAATTATTGGTAAAATAATTTACCAATAATTAGCTCTAGCAAGACCTTTATTTGTATAAATCTGATTTACCCATCTGATCCTAGTATCACTACATGGATTCTATTAACTACTAGCCTTAGTCAGATCAGCAGCATGTTATGCCTCATGTGACATTTTTTCTTCCCTGTTATCAACCTGCTGTTTAGCAGATATTTAGTGGTTTGTACTATTTTAAACATGCTGTATCAGCCATATTTGTGTATCATACAAAATGAATTTAGAGAATGGGCCAGTGGCTTCTTATACTTACTTTAAAATGCAAATGTTATGATTGGGGGTGGGGAGAATCCTCTTTCCTGTGTCATTGTGCTTATATAGAAAAGATAATTCCCTTCCTCAAATCATTTTACAAGGTTTTTCTGTGTTGCAAAGGACAAGATAAAAATATGACCAAGGTCACTCACTCTTAAGTGTTTGAGCACAGTTGGTTTAACAGCCCTTCTGATTAAACTCTACTCCAAATTTAGATAAGTTGTGTCAGTCTGTTATAGAAATGCTTTTGTTGACCAGAAGTACATTATATTGACCAATGCCAAAGTCAGCAATCGAAAAGCAAGTTTAGTAATAGTATAGCAAACCCCAGTGAGAAGCGCAGAAGCATATCCAAAGGGTAGGATGGAACGGGGGTTTTGATTCATTCTTCAGACAAGCTGTTTTCAACAATGTTTAAGGTAAAACATCACACAAATTCATTTAGAACTGTTGTGCGAAGGAGGTTCTCTGAATTCAAGAGCATAGAATAACTAGAAAGTGCATTGTGTTTTCTCCTTTGTCATCCAACAATGTAGACTCATTCTGGGCTGTCCAACAGCTGCTCAGCATGGTGACAGAATCTCCCACATCTCTCCCAAGACCTTCTATAACTCTGTTTTTATAATCTTTGTCTCCTGTTTTATAATTTGTGCCACTCATTCTCTTTTTATTCTCTGTTCTTGCTCTTATTCCTTCTAAAATAAAAGAATGTTTTAAAACAAATCATGTTTTATACTTCTGCTGTGGTGAATATCAGTATAGATCAAGGTCTCTCATCCTTGACCTGTGGTGTTTTTGGTCAGATAGATAATTCATTGCTGGGCTGGGGGCAAGAGGAGTTCAGTGTAGAGTCTTCAGCAGCATCACTGGCCTCTGCCTATTAGATGCTAGTCATCATCCTTCCTTGTCCAGATGTGACAACCAAAATTGACACCAGATATTAAGAAATGTCCCCTGTGGGGGGGGGGGGCAACATTGCCCCTGAGTGAGAACTGCTTGTATAGATTGTACTTGTCACTGGTAATTAGATTGTTATTCACAATGCTTAGCATTGTGAAATAAAGAAAACACATTGTAAGAATCGGTTTAGTTTTCATTTAATCTGTATTTTAGTGCTTGCTGTGTGCATGCTGAGATTTCCTAAGACTCATTTTGATAAGGGTGATAATCATGGTATTACAGTGTGCTTATAGTTATAGAGCTCCTGTGTATATACTATACGTAGAAACACTCCTATATCACCTTTTCAGCATAAATATTGCAAGAAAAATGACCCCCCGAATTCTTGTATCTTTTGTCTGTGTCATTTGTGGAGAATCGTGTAAAATTTTTTACACATTTTAAAGATACAAGCTGTTTTTAGTTACCAATTCATTGATACTTTGCCATAGTTAATATCATCTTTTCAACTAGGGTCATCTTGGATCTGTATTCGTCTTTGGATAATTTTACATTTTCTTTAATGTGATTTTAAGTTTGGGATCAAGGTAAGATTGACTAGGTCCTCCACACAGTTTAGGCTGAGTATTATTTATATGGTTGTTCCTTTGCCTTTTGCATTTGCCAATAGACAGTTAAAAACAAAAGAAATGTTATAGACCATGCTTTGCTGATAGAATACAAATTCATATTGTTTAACATATTCCGTTTAGATTTGAGAAACATTGACCTTTAAGGTATAATGTGAAGGCTGATTTTCTCTAACAGAGGGGAGGTAAATATGCAAAATAAAGCTTTGCTTTACTTATTCTCAGCTGCTTTTCAAAGAGCTCTATGCCTACTATTAAGGAGAGGAGGAAGGCCTGGTTTTGCATTTTTTGCAACACTTCTGTTGACCATGTAACACCACGTGACACCACAGCACCCAGTGAGTATGTTCAGGAATCCCGCTCAGATCTTTCTAATCCATATGAAATGCTGTGCGTTTTCCCCCTCCCTTCGTTATAGGCCTGTGGTAGAAAATGGAATGATAGGATCCAAGTGAATGAAAGCTCTTTGGATTTTGAGAATAAAATCATTGTATCATCTTGATCATGTTTTTTCAGAGATATACGAATTAGAGTATAATATGTACACAATGTAAAACTATGCTCTATATAGAGGTTTAACAATTACTTTAGTGGGTGATGTCATTAAATTGGTTTGGCTGATTTTTTATTGCTTTTAATTGAATTGACCAAGTCAGAGCTATTTGGATAACTTGGAGCAGTTTCCTTCTGGTTCAGATGATTCACTTACTTTGTAGTAATCTTGACCTCAAAATTGATTTGTGTGTGTGTGTAGGATATTTGATCCCTTTTTTGAGGGGAAAGGAAAGAATGGGAATGCTTTTTTTTTTTTTTTAAATCAAGGACTATTTTTTTCTTAAATAGACAGTTTATTTCTTTTTAAGTAAGCTCCGTGTCCATTGTGGGGTTTGAACTCATGACCCTGAGATTGAGAGTCTCCTGCTCTACTGACTGAGCCAGCCAGGCATGCTGAGAATGCTTTTGACTGTGATATTTTCCATAATGTACTGGGATCTCATTTCAAAATTAAGTACGTTAGTATTTCCATGGTACTTTTTAATTAAGGAAAAAGAAGGTGATTTGGTTAACTTAGCTACCATTTGTTTAGATTAATTTTCATTAATCTGAATTGTAAATATATCTAATAGGAAATACTGTATCTAGAAGGTGAAAAATAGCTACCATTTATTGTGTTTGGCTTATGTGTGTAATGTTAGTATAAAAATAGGTGGTAGTGTCCCCATTTTGCAAATGAGAATACCAATGTTTGAAGAAGTAAAATAACTCACCTACATATCACGTCCTCAGCCTAGCTTCTCCCTCCCCCCCCGCACCAAAGCATGTTAGCTTGTACAGGCAGCATTAAACCAGAGCATTGCAGGTCTACACTGAGGATAGTAGTGAGAATTATTGTTATCATTGTTTATGTAGAGTATCCCACATTTACTGATCAGTCATGATGTGTCAGCTATTGTGCTAAGTGCCTTCTTTAATCCTCTTAAACTACTACAATGAGGAATTACTATCGTCCCCATTTTATCAATGAGAAAATTGAGGACTAATTTAAGTTTTTGTTTCCTTGTTTAGCTAGTAAGTGTAAAAACCAGGATAATGATGTGTTTTTTTGTTTATTTATTGATTCCCTATTCCCAAATGCTTCCATTAGAATAATGGGAAGAGAAAAATGTGATTTCTCTTTGCCTGACTTTTTGTAGAAGTAGTTCTTTGAAAGCTGTGACAAGATGAAATGGTTGAGTAAACTATCTGTGCAGCCGATATGAAAATGTAGAGAGTTTTTAGTGACAACAAAAAATGGTCATGACATGGAATTAGGTAGCGAAAAACAGAACATAAAATTGTGTATACAAAGCAATATTTCTTTCATTTACCAGTTGGTAAAAAAATTAAAATTTAAAAATTAAAAAAAGGATGAAGAACGCATGAGTATTTAAGCCTATTATTTCTAAGAGGTGGTATTATGGATAACTTTCTTTTTCTCTTACATACTTTTCTGCATTACTAACATGCTATAACTGTATTACTATCAGAAATTACTGTAATCAGATATAGTGTTCAAATGTATGCAAGATTTGAATCTCAATTTATAAATTCAGATGCGTATGAAAGTTCTAATCCCTTTATTAACAATTTGTATTTCGAGCTCCCGTCTTGGCTTTAGGGGAATTTAATCTTAGCATATCTTGGTGTCATTCCATTTTAGGGTCTTATTCAGTGTCATTGAATGTGTACACATTTATTTGTCCCTGAAACTTACTGTCTCCCTGTCCACACCCCCTCCTCCCCCAAGCTCAGCGACTCTCTCCTGCTTCTATGGTACTTCTGGGCATTTGAACCAATTGGGAACCTGTAGGATGGACCACCAATAAATCATTACCTCAAAAGAGAAAACAGTGATTGTATTGGAAAAAAATATAAAGCTAGCTGAATTAACTAATTTACTTAGTGTTCAAATTTCTAATAGCAAAACTGTTAATTATGGTATGTAGAGAATTAATAATATCATAAAAAGTACATAAAATCTATATTTTAAATGATACATAAGAATCATAATATTTCTGTACTATTATGATTTATATTTTAAAATGTGTCTCCTTTTGAATATTATATGGAATGCATCAATTAGTAATAATATGAAGAATAAATACAATATTAAAAGCATAGTCATTAGATCAGAAAGGGTAAAAAGTATATCTCAAGCAAAGTGATACCTTTTTTCTACTTTAAACTATAAGCCATCAGTTTTCAAATAAAATAATTTGTGTTTTCATTAGTCTCTAATATTGCATAGAGACAGGGGTGATTTTTGCATCTTTGACATACTCAGCATTCATTTGCAAAAATTTAATCCACGGTGTTACTTTTGAGTTTTGAACACAATATGCATGTATAGGGATTATTTGCGTTAACTGTATTTTGAAGGACATTCTCCTTTATGGTAAGCAGTATGATGCAATGAAAGGAGATAGCTCTTTCAGTGAAATCTAAAGTAAATGCCAAGTTTATTTAATGGGTAATTTGAGATGGTTGCTTAAGATTTCCAAATCCCCATTTCTGCCCCCCTCAAAATGGGAGTAATAATGTGCACTCCATAGATTTGGCATGGGGATTAAATGAGATAATAAATCTAAAGTGCTTAACACAATGGCTGGCTTAAGGTAAGCAGTCATAAATATATTAGCCATTATTATTATTATTGTATATGTTGTTCACATTTCCTAGTATTCTTGGATAGCACACAGGATTATTTAGTAACTGTTCATTTATTTCTTAGGTTCTCAGCTCTGAGATGAATTTTATTATCCAACATCTGTTCTTAACTTCATAAGGAAACATGCCTTAAATATTAGTTAAGCATCAAAAATAAGTCTTAATATTCATACAGAGTAATAATCATTTTCTAGAAGGAGTTGCCTTCACATCAAATTGTAGTTTCCAGTGCTTAGGAAAGAGATTCTCTGAAATGATTGACATTAAAGAAAAACAGAAAACAGGGGTCATGGAGCCCAAAAATGTTTAGAGGTGGCAGACCTGTTGGGTATGACCTAGACCAGATCTTAAGTTTGCAGGTGAGGAACGAAGAGCTCCCCTAAAGAGAGAAATGCTTTTTCTGAGACCACCCCGTAAGGAACAGGTAGCAGAACCATACTGGATCTGGTTTTAGTATTGAGTTCTGTCCTTTTATATTGTATTATATCAAAGTTAACATGTATGTATTCATTTCAATTAGAATTCAGTCAGTAGGTAGGTGTTGGGCCTGAACATTCTGCTTTGTGTATATAGTAGATACTGTTGAAATTGAAATAGTTTTGAAAGAATGAGTCCCTGTTTTATTCATGAAATGTATAGAGGGTTTGGAAGAAATAATTAATTGCTCAGCAGTTTACACTAGAAGATAATTATGCAACCACAGGTGTGGGACACAATAGGAATTTTATTGACACTTAGTTAAGGGTGAGGAGTCAGTGACATGCTCAATTTTCCTGGAAAGCAAAAAGGATTGTTACAAACTTAGTGGACCTATGAAGTCTATTGAGCCCAATGAGGTCCAGAATATTAATTCTTTTTTAAAAATTTATTAATTTCAGAGAGAGAAAGAGCTGGGTGGGGGAGGGCATGGGAGGGAGAGTGAGAGTGGAAGCAGACTCCCCACTGAGTGCAGAGCCTGACTGGCTTGATCTCCTGACCCTGAGATCATGACCTGAGCTGAAACCAAGAGGTGTACACTCAACTGACTGAGCCACCCAGGTGCCCCGAGAATATTCATGCTTAAGCTACCTTTAAGTAATGAATTAAGTCATGTGGAAATAAGGAATGGAAGGCAAAATATCTGATAATTAATATTTAGCTGACCATAAATAATTTAAAAACATAAATAATTAAAAAAAAGATTTAGTTGACCATAAATAATTAAAAACAGACATATTTGGAAAGAATACCCTAAATTCAGTAAATTATTGCCATTAAAATCATGAGAAATATTCTTACCACAATTTTGATTCCTCAGAATATTTGCGTGATTATTTTAACTTCATAGGAGAGGAAGGGGTGTGTAAGTTGAAATTATAGTAACTGTTGATGTAGAAAGATATGAAGAAAAAGAAGTGAGAGATGGAAAGAAAAAGAGATGGGGACATTAAAATTAATATAAAACCCATGTCTGTTATTAACACTGCTCTCAATCTTAAGCAGATGTCCTTCAGTGGTTTTAAGTATAGCACTTCTGCCTTTTGAAAGGACATGTTAAAGTAGCAGTACAGTAGTGTCCCCTTTATCCACACTGTCAGTTACCCTCAACCGCACTTGGAAGCATATGGCTCTCCAGATGTATCTTCAGGTCAGTAGTAACAACACTGCATCTCAGTGCTGTGTCATTCACCGCATTTCACCTCATCTCATAACGTCACCAGAAGAAGAATATGAGTACAGCACATTAAAATATTTTGAGAGAGACAGATGCAGAGAGATCATATTCATATAGCTTTTATTTCAGTTTATAGCAATATATTATTATAATTTTCCTATTTTATTATTAGTTGTTCTTAATCTGTTATTGTGCCTAATTTCTAAATTAGACTTATCATAGGTATGTATATATAGGAAACTAAAACATAGTTTATATATAGGATTCAGTACTCCTTTCAAGCATCCTTTGGGAATATTGGAACATATGCCCCATGAATAAGGGGGGACTGCTGGACTATATTCTCTATATTAAAATGCTGACTTACTATCAGCATGCCATTTAATGTGTCAGTTTAATTTTTAATTTTGGAGGATTGTAGTAATGATGGATTGAGTGAGCATTAAACAAGGATTATTAAAAATGCCATCCAAATTAATATATCAGAATTCCCATGACAAATAGTTCATAAAATTATTATTCATAATATTATGTTAAAGAAAAAAAATATATGTAGGCACAGACACACACATACATACGTTCACAGTATACTAATATGCACTATGTATTCTGCCATAAAAACCTCTCCACCTTATAACAAGAGGCTATTTGTTGTTAAAAGGGTAGCATCTCAAGTGCTAANAAGCATCTCAAGTGCTACATGATGTGGAAGAATCCTCTGACTGACCTCACTGTTCCGTATGGATTTGACATTTTCTCTGTGCTCAGAGTGGCATTCCTCACAGAAGGTGAATGCTGCTTGGATTCTCTTGAATGCGCACCTGTCACTTTTCTCTCCTCCCCTTCCCTCACCCTTCTGCAGCCAACAGTGCTTATAGTATATTTTTCTATAAATAGTTACAAAATATTCTGTTTATCAGAGAAGAACCTATTAAATATTAAAATATCTCCGAAAAAAGAAGAAAGGTAGGTCTATAGTGAATGGAAAATTACTCTCTCCATTTTCAACATATCTTTCTCTAACAAATCCTTTCTTAGACATTGTTAAAATCTTCATATTTGACTGACTTTTTTTAATCTAGAAAAAAAATTTTGTAAGTACAACCTTTTAAATCCCACGTCAATTTTGTAAAATTTCCAGAACTCAATTTTTTTTATAAATNCTGTCACTTTTCTCTCCTCCCCTTCCCTCACCCTTCTGCAGCCAACAGTGCTTATAGTATATTTTTCTATAAATAGTTACAAAATATTCTGTTTATCAGAGAAGAACCTATTAAATATTAAAATATCTCCGAAAAAAGAAGAAAGGTAGGTCTATAGTGAATGGAAAATTACTCTCTCCATTTTCAACATATCTTTCTCTAACAAATCCTTTCTTAGACATTGTTAAAATCTTCATATTTGACTGACTTATTTTAATCTAGAAAAAAAAATTTTGTAAGTACAACCCTTTAAATCCCACATCAATTTTGTAAAATTTCCAGAACTCAAATTTTTTTATAAACGGAGCCTGTAAAGTTGTTAATTTGCCCAAATGAAAAATAAAATACTGGACCCTCGAATGTCTCAGTAATTAAGTAAATCCATCCTGTATAAAGTTTCCTTCTGATTTCTGCTTCCTGTGGAAAAAACTTGTAGATGAGATGGGATTCAGAGGCACAGAAAGAGAGGAAATTTGCTCTTTCAGAGTCTTGTCCAAATCCAGCTGTTCTCTTACTCGCTGTGAAACCTTGGACAAGTCATGGATCCTTTCCAAAATCACCTTCCTATTTATAAAGTGACTACGAGAGTATCTACTCTTTAATATTGTAAGTATTAACTGAAAAGTTTAATAAAAAATGCCTTGCACATAGTAATTGTTAAATAAATGACAGCCGTTTGAATCTTCACTTAGAGGACATTTTGTGTTCCAAGTCGGGAAATAGATTGGTTAAGGATGGGATCAAATTGACCAAAGACAAATGAGATCTCCATATGAGCTGGTTAGTTCCAGCTATTAAAAGAGATTGAGGAAGTGTAAATCTAATATACAATTTAAGGTGATCTTTAACAACTCTTACATAAATACCAGGTAAGTGAAATCTAGAGTGGCTTTGCACACTAGCTGGTTAGTGGCAGATGTTGAATTGAACCTACTAGTCTGTCACTTGGATCACATCACTTTTCTGTTAATTTTGTTCCTTATCATATACTATCATGAGAAGTTAATTACTGCCTTATTACTATATTCTCCTGAATATGTTATCACTTTCTTGAAGACATGAACTGTTTCTTATAGGCACTCATTTTTAAGTTTACTTTTTTAAAGATGGAAATGATTACATTTCACTTAGGTTTTA
>NW_023224891.1:0-744 GCF_002007445.2 Ailuropoda melanoleuca | reverse complement strand
GCAAGGCAGCTGTGTATTTCTGTGTTGGGGTAGCTCTGAGGCATTAACTCCATGGAAGTTCCAAGCTTCCCTACATAGCAGGTTGAGCAGTTTGATATCCAAAGAAACGTCCTCAGGCAGAAAATCTTTGCAGTTTACGGTATAAAACAATATATATTCTTGGAAATATTAAGCACAGAGGGATATGAATGCAACACTGAAATTATCAGATACACTCCACATTTTCCCATGCTTAGAGGTATTCATGTTCCATGTAAGTTCACTCCACCATTGAATTCTTCAAATACAGGAGTGTTAATGAAGCAAGTATTAATGGTGTCTATCATTGCATACGTACCCAAGAATACTTTCACTATCTTCTTCCTCCATAATCCATTCTAGATTTTCCTCACATTTGTCCAGTACCTGTGCTGATCTAGATCACTTGCTCAGATCCATATCTTCCTACCTAGTAATGCTAAATCCATGATTACCATGCTCTTGTCATGCTTCAATTGCTGCAACTGCCCATTTAGAATTATCACAATAATGGCTGAAGCAAGTGTAGTAGCAATTCTATTTCTTTGTGATAATAAAGGTTAATTATACCTGGCATGATAGTAACTTTTTTTGTCTGCTGATCTACAAACACAAGGAAACAAAAATGACTACTGAGGTACTAAATCTTTAGGTTACTGAAATGCTTACTCTGTCCCCAGAAGAAGCATTCATCCTACCCCAGCAGAGGTCAAAGCTGTAGGTTCA
>NW_023224890.1:0-744 GCF_002007445.2 Ailuropoda melanoleuca | reverse complement strand
TTGGATACTGAAATTTCAGGGGACTTCGTCTCATGTTCCTGGTTATTCTTCTAAAAGCTGATCCATTTTCTCTAAGAAGATGGACCTCTGAGTACGTGAATCATGATTCCCCAAAGCAGCTTACCACGGGAGTTAGCAAAGATGACCCCTAGGCACAAAGACCCAAGTCTTAAGGCGTCTTTAAAAGGGAACAAAAATAGCTTAGGAGTTGGAAAAAACTCAGATATTTCATTGCCCAGTGGAAAAGTTGAGCCCCTATGTGTCGCATCCTCATTTCACCTACACACCTGCACCCCAACAAAATTACCTCAATCATGATCTCCATGCTAACATCCTAGGTTCTGCTTTTCCTTTTTTCTCTCTCTCTCACCTGAAGGTCCATGTCTGATTTTCCTCTAGATTTGTGTCAACACACATCATCTCTTTACCTGGGCGATTCCATCAGGAGGCAGCACACTGTGGTGGGAAGTACGTGGGCTTAACGTCAACCACACTTCACTTTAAATCCTGAAATCCTGACCCTGAGCATTCTGTCTTTGTGTCCTATGCCAGATTCCCTCACCTCAGAATGGCATGGAAAAGTTGCAGTTACAAGAGAAAAGATTTACTTCTAGTAGGCTCTTTCAATGTGCCTTTTTGCCATTTATATTCAGAGCTTATAGATTTGCTTTATTTTTCCCTCCATATCCTCTATGAAGGAGATACAAAATCTTTATCTTCTACCCCATTCAGTACACAAATAAT
>NW_023224889.1:0-744 GCF_002007445.2 Ailuropoda melanoleuca | reverse complement strand
GTGTTATATGCAAACAATGAATCATGGATCACTACATCAAAAACTAAGGATGTACTGTATGGTGACTAACATAACATAGTAAAAATTTTAAAATAAATAAAAGAAACAACAACAAAAATAGTGAGGTTTCCTGTATTAAATGGGAGCGTCTGATTAAAGAAGTGCTTCTAGGGGTGCCTGGCTGGCTCAGTTGGAAGAATATGCGATTCTTGATCTCAGGGTCTTGAGTTCCAGCCCCACATTGGAGGCAGACATTACTTAAATAAATAAATAAATAAATAAATAAATAAATAAATAAATAAATAAATAAATAAAAACTTAAAAAATAATAAAGACGTGCTGCTGCTGCTAAGTATTAAGTCTAATATATCTCAAACCGTCTCAGCTTATTAAATTTCCTAACGATGATTATTATTTTCAAATTGAAAACCAGCTCTTCACTGAAAATCAGAATTACTAATATTAGCTTGGTTGTTATGTAATGAATCCATGGGAGTTTTGGAAAAGTTTATGCTAATCTGATGGCCCAACCTCTTCCTTTTATAGGTGGAACTCCTATAGCCTACAGGAAATTTGCTCAAGGTAACTTAGAGCTGTAGTTCTGTCTGCCTTTTCTATACTTACAAACTTGTCTGTTTCTTTGCTTTGGGATTCGGGTTTTTCATGCCATGTCAGCCCTGCATTTATTTGAACCTATTTGAAAAACATTTGCTAGGGGGCGCCTGGGTGGCACAGCGGTTAGGC
>NW_023224888.1:0-744 GCF_002007445.2 Ailuropoda melanoleuca | reverse complement strand
TATATATATATATATATATGCATAGGGAAATTCCTGGAGGAATACACAAGAAAAATAACTTCTGGAGAGTATTTTTTACTGCTTTTTTTTTCATCATGGTAAAATAAACATAATAAAAATTTACCATTTTAACCATGTTTGTGTACATTTCTGTAGCCTAAAGTACATTCATATTACTGTACAAAAATCATCACCATCCATTTCCAGAACCTTTTCATCTTCCCCCATTTTGTCCCCATGAAGAACTTACTCCCCATTTGCCTTTTCCTGCCAGCCCCTAGCAACCACCACTTTACTTTGTTTCTCCAGGATTGACTACTCCAGGAATCTCATGTGAAAGAAATCATACAATATATATCCCTTCATGACTGGTTCATTTCACTTAGCATAATGTCTTCAAGGTTCATCCATGTTGTAGTGATGAGGTTGGGGAACATCACTGAGGTTCAGTGGGGTAAGGTCCTGAGCCGACGACCAAGAAAGAATTCTTGAGGCGTCTTTGGTGCAAAATGGTGGTATATTAAAGCACGGGGACAGGACCCGTGGGCAGAAAGAGTTGCTGCCCCGGGATTGTGAGGAATGGCCCGTCATATACCCTCAAGTTGGGAGGGGGTTAGGGATAGCGTAAGTCTCTAAGGAGTTTTGGAAGCAAGGTTTCCAGGACCTTGAGGGGGCTAGCTGTTGTTGGGAAAAGGTCATTTAATACTGTCTAATAAAACCTGAGTCATGAGACCCTTCAGATGT
>NW_023224887.1:0-1132 GCF_002007445.2 Ailuropoda melanoleuca | reverse complement strand
ACAAAAGCAAAAATGAACTATTGGGACTTCACTAAAATAAAAAGCTTCTGCACAGCAAAGGATACAATCAACAAAACTAAAAGGCAACCTACAGAATGGGAGATCTTTGCACCTGACATCTGATAAAGGGTTAATTNAAGGATACAATCAACAAAACTAAAAGGCAACCTACAGAATGGGAGATCTTTGCACCTGACATCTGATAAAGGGTTAATTTCCAAAATATATAAAGAACTTACAAATTCAGCACCCCAAAAACAAATAATCCAATTACAAAATGGGCAGAAGACATGAATAGACACCTCCAAAGAAGACATCCAGATGGCTAACAGACACATGGAAAGATGCTCAATGTCACTGATCATCAGGAAAATACAAATCAAAAGTATGAAGGGTGGGTAAACAGAAGGGGGAATGAACCATGAGAGACTATGGACTCTGGGAAACAAACTGAGGGCTTCAGAGGGGAAGGGGGTGGGGGATGGGATAGGCCAGTGATGGGTATTAAGGAGGGCACATATTACATGGTGCACTGGGTGTTATATGCAAATAATGAATCATGGAACATTGCATCAAATACTGGGGATGTACTGTATGGTGACTAATATAACAAAATAAAAATTTTAAAATTAATTATGATGAGATATCACCTCACACCTGTCAGAATGACTAAAATGAACAACACAGGAAACAATAGATGTCAGCAACAATATGGAGAAAGGGGAGCCCTCTTTCGCTGTTGGTGGCAATGCAAAGTGGTGCAGCCATTGTGCAACAGAGTATGGACACTCCTCATAAAGTTAAAGATAGGACTACCCTATGATCTAGCAATTGCACTACTAGGTATACCCAAAGAATACAAAAATACTTTTCAAAAGGATACATGCACCCCAATGTTTATAGCAGCACTATCTACTGTCTACAACGGCCAAGATATGGAAGCAGCCCAACTGTCCATCAGCTGATGAATATATAAAGAAGATCTGGTATGTATATGTATATACATAATGGAACATTACTCAGAATGACTCTTGCCATTTACCACAACATGGATGGAGCTAGAGAGTATTATGCTAAGTAAAATAAATCAGAGAAAGACAAATGCCATATGATTTCACTCATATGTAGAATT
>NW_023224886.1:0-744 GCF_002007445.2 Ailuropoda melanoleuca | reverse complement strand
TGTTCCCGATTCTACGGGAAAAATTTGTGTATCAGTCATGCAACGTCCTCTGTAACTGAAGGAAGAAGTATGAGTTTAACATGCAAAATTCACTACATGAAACTGTGTGAAATGTTTCAATTATTTCTATAATAACATTTAACATGTTCCAGATACAGCGCATTAAGCACACAGCCAAGAAATGTTCCAAGCCTATGCTGTTTTTCATTTGGGTGTATTATAAGTGTATGAAACACATGTTAGGAATATATTTCATATTCTGCATTTGTAAAATATCAAATTTATATCAGCAGAAACCACAAGGCAGCACAGGAGCTGCCCCCAGAGCAAGGCCATTTTGCAATCAAACTTTTAACACCACATTATCATTTTAAAGAACAAATCTCCTGGTTGAAATGAAGAAAACTATTTTCACAACTCATGGAAATTTTCTTTATGTATTTATTACACAGGATTCAAAACACATACTCAATAAGAATTAGTCTCAAGTTTCTATTTTTCTGGAATATGTACCATGCTCAAAGTATATATTACAAATAAAATTAATTCAACTTGGTTATCTATCCCATTTTACAGCAGAGATATAATTGTGTGAGATTTTTGAAGTTTAAGCTGTGGGTCTTCACAGTATTCTATGCTAAAAAGCAATCAAGGGAGAAAAGTATTCTCATAGGCTAACTAAATTTATTTGCAAACTACTTTGGTATTATAGTTAAAGAGATGAAATGTTGATAGTTTTCTGAG
>NW_023224885.1:0-744 GCF_002007445.2 Ailuropoda melanoleuca | reverse complement strand
TCCCCTCGAATTCCCTGGAGGTACGGTCTGCGTGTTCGGAGGCACGGCAGAGCCCCACGGCCCCCGGGACGCCTCGTAGACGGGGCCGTTTCCCTGGGAATCCGGACGGCGGGGCTGATTAGATCCGGAGAATGTGCTCCACGCCTCGTCCCCCCCCTTACCTGAACTGCATCAAGAGGGGCTTTCAGGTTCGAGGGGCAACGCCAACTTTCTGCCTTATTCTGTCAGAAAGAAAAGCATTCGGGCAGAAACGGGGTGATTTCATCACTATTGTCCTATTTCAAATGAGTTCCCAAAGCAGGTGCTTCCTTTGGTGGCCAGAGCATGTGGGTGCCCAGGAGGAGTCAGGGGCACGTCAGGCTCGAGGAGCGCTTGTTTCTGGGGCCCGCGGACGTGTCCTGCCTCCTGAGCGGGGAGCAGGGCAGGCAGCCTCTAGCCAGGGTGCGTGGGGCCTCTGGGTGCAGACGGACACCCCAGATTCAAACCTCCTGCCTTTCCGATCTCGTCGAGGCGGGAGTGTCTCTGCCTGGTCCTGGGAGTGCGGGATTGGCCTCCACGCCTCACGGGAGGCACATCGGGGAGGCCGTCCTCATCAGCAGGCAGACAGCGGTCTCCTGTTTGCTCTGGGCATCGAGGCTGTCCCCGTTGGAGCCCGAGACGCAGAGAAAGGTCGCCGATCTGTCGGACTTCACGCAGCAGAGCCGAGTTTGAAGTTCTAAAGCCGGGGGGGGGGGGGGGAAAACG
>NW_023224884.1:0-744 GCF_002007445.2 Ailuropoda melanoleuca | reverse complement strand
CACACACACACACACACACACACACACACAGAGTCTGGTTCACTTTCTGCCCATTAAGTGGGCACAGGGTAGACAGAGCTTTCTAGTATGTGTAACTAGAGCTAACTTCCCAAAGAGGACAATGGACCAAAGCACTGTTTTCTTTTATTTTCCTTTTTTGTTTTTTTGTGTGTTTTTTTTTTGCTTCCTTACTTTTTTCTTTTTTGTTCAGAGTTCTGCAAATCTTTGTGAGTGAAAAGAGGGAATTCCAGGAAAGTGTCCTATCGATGAGTCAGCCACTTGTGAGGGGGGCAGAGAATACACACAACAGTGACTTTCTTCTCTTCTCGACCCTCATCTCCAGCCCAGCCTCCCATGGGTTTGGTTTCCAGTGACATTTGCTCCAACTGCAGAAGGAGGCCCTTCCTGTCAGACTGGAGCCGAGCTCAGAATGCGAATGCCCCAGGCCTGAAAAGCGCCTTTCACCAGAAACTCCTGAGCGGGAGCCTCTTTGGCCTTGACTCACAAGAGCGTCTGTACACCGGAAGGCAGGCCTTCCCGGGTGCTGCCATCTGGCTCAGCCGCAGAGGCGACAGAAGCAGGCCTCAAAGGCCCTACAGTGCTACCCCGCTGGCCAGAAGCCCGCGCTGACCCCATGAAAAGCAGCGTTTCTTTCTGCCCAGTGGGGCACACTCTGGCTCTGCAGGCTGGAACCTGACGCCCGTGGAGGGAGGTGGCAGGGAAGGGCGTGGAGCCCTCTTCGAG
>NW_023224883.1:0-744 GCF_002007445.2 Ailuropoda melanoleuca | reverse complement strand
TTTTCCTTTCATTAGTGTTTTTTGAAACAGCTTCAGAAGAATACAAATTAATTCTTGAAATGTTTGGTACAATTCCACTGGGAGGCCCTCTAGTCCTGGCTTCCTGTTTGTTGGGAGATTTTTGATTACTGCTTCAATTTCTTTGCTGGTTATGGTGTTTTGTTTCTCCCTGTTCAGTTTTGATAGGTTATATGTTTCTAGGAATGCACCCATTTCTTCCAGATTGCCTAATTTTGTTGACATATTGCTCATAAAATGTTCTTTTAATTATTTATATTTCTTCAGTGTTGGTTGTAATCTCTCCTCTTTCATTTATGATTTTACTTATTTGGGTCCTTTCTCTTTTCAAGAAGTCTGGCTAGGGGTTTATCGATCTTATTAAATCTTTCAAAGAACCAGCTCCTATTTTCATTGATCTGTTCTACTCTTCTTTTGCTTTCTAGTTCACTGATTTCTGCTCTAATCTTTATTATTTCTCTTCTCCTACTGGATTTGGGGTTTATTTGCTGTTCTTTCTCCAGCTCCTTAGGTGTAAGATTAGGCTGTGTATTTGGGACCGTTCTTGTTTCTTGGTAAAGTCTTGCATTGCTAAATATTTCCCTCTTAGGATTACCTTTGCTACAACCCAAAGGTTCTGAACTGTTGTGTTTTTTTTTTTTTGAAAGATTTTTTATTTATTTATTTATTTTATTTATTTATTCGACAGAGATAGAGACAGCCAGCGAGAGAGGGAACACAAGCAGG
>NW_023224882.1:0-744 GCF_002007445.2 Ailuropoda melanoleuca | reverse complement strand
GGAGTGGGAGAGGAAGAAGCAGGCTCACAGCCGAGGAGCCTGATGTGGGGCTCGATCCCACAATGCCGGGACCGCGCCCCGAGCCGAAAGCAGACGCCCAACCATTGTGCCACCCAGGCGCCCCTAAATGGTGATTTTATTGAAGGTATTAATACTACTAAAATCCTTTAAGCTTTCTATTTATGCAATTATGGGCCATAGAGCTAAAAATGTGATACTATGCAAAAATGCATACAAGCTGAGCCACCACATTTTTATTACTAGTAATAAACAGCAACTAAAAGTAAATGAGATTATAGAGCATAGAATTATGAGATAAAATTCATGAGAAAAACGAATTCTGAGAAATAATACCTGCAGAGAAAAGCAATGAATTCAAATATCACCATTTGGCTATGGTCTTATTCCTCCATTACTTCTCCCCCTTTTCTTCAGATGTTTGTTATTCCTCCTGCTCCTCCTCCTCCTTCTCCTTCTTTTTTGCCAGAAGTTTCTCCCCATATTACCAATAGGAATCATCACTCAAAACTTTGGTTCATGCCTTCATTTGATGAATATTTATTGAGTACCTACCATGTTCTAGATCCTGGGGATACAGAAATGAAAATGATATGGTACCTGCTCTGAGATCATAATGTAGTAGGAGGAGAGAAATACGTAAAAATGAGTGGCATTCATTGTGACAGCCTTGGTAGGACATCTGAGCATAACCTTAAAGATGTATCCAATTATTAATGAGATGGG
>NW_023224881.1:0-2401 GCF_002007445.2 Ailuropoda melanoleuca | reverse complement strand
GTTTCTGGTTGTGATATGATCTCTGTTTTATAAATATTTTAAGGAATTTGGTGTGCATTTTAATAGCAATTACTTGGGAGAAATGCACTGTGATTTATATGATTTTGTGACACTAAAGATCTAAAAAATGTGATTTTTATGAAAGCTTCTTTGCATCTGTGGCCACATTGGTCATAATATATGGTAGTAGCATAAATAAAAACAAACACATTCTAATATTTTTCTCCTAACTTTGTACTTGCTTCTGAGTTCATGTATTTTATAGAGCGAAATGTAGCTTAAAAATNAAAAATAGTATGGCCTGTTCTTAATGGGGGAAATTGTTCACAGTTTCATTTGCTGTGAAATTCGTTCTAGCAATGGGAATACCACACCAGAATATTGGAATTTCTTTGGCTCCTGTGTTAGTGTTACTGCATTGAATTGAGAGTCTCACTGATTAGCTGGGGGGCTGGTGCTGTGGTCAGGGGGGTCCAGGCCACTGTCTGTGCCCTAGATGGTGGTGTGGCATCCCATGCCTTTTTATAGACCTTACACAGTGTTCCAAGGATTGGCTAGCTCAGGAGTAGCTTGTGATAACTTACAAACTTTTATCAAAATAAAGATCAGTTCTTCCCTGGGTGAGTATCCGCTATCCTGTTCTTGAATTTTCTTTGCCAAGCCAGTAATGTTTATAGGTGAGCTGCTTGGACTCCACCCAAGTGAGAGAATATATCTGGAGACTTCTTCTGAATATATTGTGAGCTAGGGTTTGTTGGTTCCTAAATATGACTTTGCTTTTTCCTTAAACACAACTGTTGATAGCTGATGTTAAAAGGGATTAAATGTTTGTCATTTAATCAAATCAAAAGATACATTTAATGCTCCACTAGGTACAAGGCATTCGACTGTGACATTCCTCTGTCATTTTTTACTCTCCAAAAGGGAGAATTTTCATCACCATTATTTTATGGTTTCCCCTCTTACGCAGACCTGTTCTTCTGATTATCTGTTGTTTGGGTGCTGAAATGAGCTCTTTATAAAAAAGAAGAGATAAAAAGTTTCTGGGCCCACATGGCTAAGAACTGTGTTGAATTACAGTGGAGGGGGGAATGGACGACGGGGTATTGACCCCTGATTTTCATGTCCTTGTTATCTGTGCCTGGCAGTTGGCATTCTTCCTGCCTCACCTGCTGATCATTCCTATGCAGGTGCACATTACATTATGGTGAGCAAGTTTCTTGTTTGGTAACTCATTGTCTCCGCAATGTGCCACACATGTTGGTGCTTTTGCTCATTGAGTGGATTACCCCAGATTAGCAGATCCAGGTATCCCTTACTGTTGGCTTACAGTTTCTGTGAACTGTGAAATCAGGCTATTTGTAGGGCCATTTCAAAGTACTGACAGGCTTTTCCTGCCTTGTCCAGGCCCAGGAAGAGAAATGAATCCAGCGCAATGCTTCTTCATGCAGTGAACTCATGGTGGTTACTGAGTAGAACTCAGCCACTTGCTAATGTCGAGTAGACAATGTTACCTTTTCTTCTAGTTTCTGCTTTTAAACTTGAAGTCTGGACGACTGGGACTCACTTAGCACCAAAGGCTGCACTTGTCTTTGACTAAGTAGCCGGGAGTTTCCAGGTGTGACACCTGTTACCCTTTCTCCTGGCAGGTGAGTGGCTCTGAGAGCACCTTGCTATAGTACCTTTGTCCTCCCTGTACCTTCTAAGAAAGGGCTTTTCACCGGGAGACGACGTCTTTGAACACTTGCACAGCTTTCTGAATTTTCTGTACTTCCCGAAAAATCTAAGATCCCAGAAGCTGTGTTTCAGAAGAAAAACATAGCCAGGATTCTGGAGAATTTGCCAGTTTATTCCTGCCTTTGATCAGTTGCACAAGAAATTGCTGTACTACTTTTTTCAACATGAAGGAATTCTCTTAGTTTACAAAATGCTAAGAGACGGGTTTCCTTTTAATATTTCTCACCTACAGAACAAGCACATAATAAAAGCAGAACTTACTAAGTATGTATTTTAGTCTATTCCCCCCAAGAGTTGTATCAGTCAGTGTTCTGTGTTTGCAAGCAACAGAAGCCAACCCTGGCTAACTTAAGCAGAAAAAAGGGCTTAACGAGAACATGAGGGGACCCCGAGAAGTGTGGAGAAACGGAAGGGTAGTTCCTGGAAACCAGAGCAGGTCTGCTGAATTCATCTGTGAGGTGGTTGAACTCTGACCATTTTCATACTTCTGTAACTCCATTCAAGATTCAGATTCCTGGGAAAACGTGCCTGAGAAGCGTGGCCTGGATTTGGTGCTCACTCTCTGGACAAGGCTGGGGAATTGGATTGACAGTTCCTGCGGGAAATCAGGGTGCAGTTACTAGAGGAAGGGAATGAAGTGGCCACAAATCGCAACGGCCCACTG
>NW_023224880.1:0-744 GCF_002007445.2 Ailuropoda melanoleuca | reverse complement strand
TAAATAAAATATAACAGGATAATAAGGTAAACTTAGAACACTCTATAATCTAGAGAGATTCTGAGAGTCACGGATTTATACCTAGGGAACCCATTAGTAAGTGTTCTGTCCAAAACAAAAGCAGATAACAGTAGTTATCAACCCAAGTAGTCAATAGCTGTCAACCCAAATGGCTGGTTGTACTTAAATGCTTATTAAAATGTAGGTTTGGTTGGGGAGATGGAAATAAGTGTACTGTGGCATTAAGAAAGCCCTGAGCATGGGGGCGCCTGGGTGGCTCAGTTGGTTTATCGTCCAACTCTTGATTTTGGCTCAGGTCATTATCTCAGAGTTGTGGGATCAAACCCTGCATGGGGGCTCTGCACTCAGCACGGCATCTGCTCAAGATTCTCCCTCTCCCTCTGCCCCTCACCCCACTCTCTCTCTAAAATGAATACATAAATAAATAAAATCTCAAGATGAAGAAGAAGAAAGCAAGCCCTGAGCTACATGAAAGCATCACTGACCAATGAGATTTTAAACTGATCATGCACAATATTTCTTCCATTGCTGGTGAGAGTATAAAGAGCACAAGCACTTTGGAAAACTGTTCAACAAAAATGTCTATCAAAGCTGAACATATACGTGTCCTGTGATCCATCAATTCCATGCCTGGGATCATGTGCAATAGAATTATGACCTACAGGGGCGCCTGGGTGGCTCAGTCCTTAAGCGTCTGCCTTCGGCTCAGGGCGTGACCCCGGC
>NW_023224879.1:0-744 GCF_002007445.2 Ailuropoda melanoleuca | reverse complement strand
GTCACCGGGAAGAGATTGATAAACTGGGAAGCAGAACAGAAATCTATGAAATCAATCAGTGCCTAAAGAAGCCCATTCCCTGCTCTCAAGAGCCTGGTGTCCGGTCTTTGGAGATCTGCTTCCTTCACCTGCCTGGGAAAAATCCGCCCTCCTCCCCCCTTCTTCCCACGGTGGCAGCCCCACTGAAACTTCCTGTGTCTTTTCCCATCTTTCTTCAATAAAACATCCCAATTTCCTCTTCTGCATTTCTTGGCTTGCTTCTGGAAGAAAGCAAAGATCTCTAGATGTTCAGCAGGACAAGACACATCTCAGAGGGCCCTGTCCAGCAGTCTGGCCTTTACATGGATGAAGGATGCTGGGCTGAAACTCTGATGGATGGTTGTGCATTCAGGCCCACTGGCTCCAGCCCTGCCTCCCTTTATGCCAGGCAGGAGAAGCCAGGCTCCCAAGGGAGGGAGGTGGAGCTAAGATGTGTGGGAAGTTTAGAACTTTATATTAGCCATGATGAATAGACTATGGAGAGACTGAAATCCTCTGTAAAAAAAGGGGGTGCCATGTGACCTCTCGCCCAAGGGCAGCCTGAGAGCAAAAACCTCTCTCTACGTCTGTCTGTTTTGCGATCAGCTCTCAAGGACGGTGTGGATGTTTGAATGAATGTGAGAGGGGATCCAACAGGTTCATAGGGCCAAGATGTCCAAAGGGAAGGGACTTTATTGCTGTATCTGATTAAAGGCAGTCTGGAAA
>NW_023224878.1:0-744 GCF_002007445.2 Ailuropoda melanoleuca | reverse complement strand
ACCTTGTTAGAATTAGATTATTGTAAGGATGTAACTCTTCAAATATGTTTTGGAAATTGTCTTTTGGGGGCTGATTCAAAATCATTGGTTGGAAGAGATTAAAAACCACTCATTTTGGAATGTGATGAAAGTAATGTTAAGTAAAAAATTATCCTATATTTGTATAAACTTGAGTGTATGAGTGTATAAGGTATATATACATATATATGCACGTGTATATATTTTTTCAGAATGTGTTTAGAAGCAAGTTTTTAATGAAATTTTCTCTGTGACAGCTGGGTGAGGAAAGTAGAATAGCCCAAATTTTGTTAAGTTCATTTCTGAGTTTAGGACACTGTGGCTCAGAGTCGCCTCCTGTAACTCCTTAATGGTGGAGTCAAGAGGAGTGAATCCGCTCTGCACACCCAGTTCATTTCTGCTTTTGCTATTCCAAGTGGATGAACTATGGGATGGGAGAATTATTCTAGGAAGACCAGTAATAATGAACGTTGACAAGCTTACTAGAACAGTAATGCACTGGATTTCTTAGATGTTCTACTTGGAGTTTGTAAACTCAAAAACTGTGAGGTTGCAGTGATGATGAAAGAACAGTGACATGGGATGAGATGGACCATCTGATAGTTATTACTGTGCCCTTAAGCTTGGAAACAAGCATATGTATTAAGGTTGTTGACTCCTTAAAATACAATGAAGTGTCATAAAAGTGATTTAGGAAGGAGTGATACCAGCTAGATGGCAGGGTGG
>NW_023224877.1:0-744 GCF_002007445.2 Ailuropoda melanoleuca | reverse complement strand
CTTTTATTAATGTGTTCTCTCACACTGATTTGTGCATGTTGAACCACCCTTGCATCCCAGAAATAAATCCCACCTGGTCATGATGGTTAATCCCTTTAATGTACTGTTGGATCCTACTGGCTAGGATCTTGTTGAGAATTTTGGTGTCCATATTCATCAGTGATATTGGTCTGTAATTCTCCTTTTTGATGGGGTTGTTGCCTGGTTTGGGGATCAAGGTAATGCTGGCCTTATAGAACGAGTTTGGAAGTTTTCCTTCTGTTTCTGTTTTGTAAAACAGCTTCAGAAGAATAGGTATTCTTTCTTCGTTAAATGTTTAGTAGAAATCCCCTGGGAATCCTGTTTTCTGGTGAGGTTTTTGATCACTGCTTCAATTTCGTTCCTGGTTATTGGTCTATTCAGATTGTCAGTTTCTTCCTGTTTCAGTTTTGGCAGCTTATCGGTTTCCGGGAAGGCATCCATTTCTTCCAGATTGCCTAATTTATTGGCATATAGTTGCTGATAGTAATTGCTAGTAATGGTCTCTATTTCCTTGGTGTTATTCATGATCTCTCCCTTTTCATTCATAGTTTTATTAATTTGGGTCCTTTCCCTTTCCTTTTGGATAAGTCTGGCCAGTGATTTATCGATATTTTTAATTCTTTCAGAGAACCAGCTTCTAGTTTCGTCGATCTGCTCTACTGTATCTCTACTTTCTAATTCATTGAACTCTGCTCTGATCTTTATTATTTCTCTTCTCCTGCT
>NW_023224876.1:0-744 GCF_002007445.2 Ailuropoda melanoleuca | reverse complement strand
TCCATCCATCCATCCATCCATTCAACCAACGGCTCTGCTTAGTGATCGTTATGGAATGCTCTGAGCATCTCAGTCCCAGTGGGGGAGGCACGTATGCTGAGTGCAGTGTTCTGAAGCCATGGTTGGGTGCCCTGATCAGAGCCCCCTGTGTGCCACACTGCAATTCCGCCATCATTGGATGCAGCAGAGGGCTGGGCTGCAGTCAGCATCAGGGCACAGGTGGAAGACAGACTCCCGAAAAAGTAGTGAGAAATCCATTTGGGAGGAGGCACTGAGTGAAGCTTTATTATTCTTAAGTGCTTAGAAAAAAATCTCATACCCTCAACATTCATTAGTATAATTGGGGATAGAAAGAAAATAGTAAAATTAAGACCTAGTGAAAGATGCTTTTTACTTTTTACATGTGGGGAGCAGGGAATTGCAATCCATTTTTAAACAAGCCCTCTCTAATCTCTCTCCCTAATTACAGTAAGAGAAGAAAGACAAATAGCCACTTTAATTTAAAAAACAAAATTATTCTCAATGTTCACATCTCTAACTATACCAAACATGGTCATTTTATGAGGAAAACAAATTATGCATAGCGTATTTTGAATGTTCTCCAACTAACCTAAAAATGTGTATCTAGTCTGCAAAAGGTACTAAAGCAACAGAGAAGCCAGGTTCATTTCACTTCTCCTCTCGCTTCTCCTTCCCCCTTTTTGTGGTTTGGTTTTTAGTTTTTTGGCTTCAAAATCCCTGACT
>NW_023224875.1:515-683 GCF_002007445.2 Ailuropoda melanoleuca | reverse complement strand
GTCATCTGTTGAAGGGCATCTTGGCTCCTTCCACGATTTAGCTATTGTGGACATTGCTGCTATGAACATTGAGGTGCATATGGCCCTTGTCTTCACTACGTCTGTATCTTTGGGGTAAACACCCAGTAGTGCAATGGCTGGATCATAGGGTAGCTCAATTTTTAACTT
>NW_023224875.1:0-176 GCF_002007445.2 Ailuropoda melanoleuca | reverse complement strand
TTGTAGATCTTGGATACCAGTCCTTTATCTGTAGTGTCCTTTGCAAATATATTCTCCCATTCCGTAGGCTGCCTCTTAGTTTTTTTGACTGTTTCCTTCACTGTCCAGAAGCTTTTTATCTTGATGAGGTCCCATAAGTTCATTTTATCTTTTGTTTCTCTTGCCTTTGGAGATGT
>NW_023224874.1:0-744 GCF_002007445.2 Ailuropoda melanoleuca | reverse complement strand
GTCTCAGAACAGAGAGATTGCAGTCTGCTCTTTACTGAGCTCTCCAGGTCACACTGACTCTGTTGCTGTTGGTGCTGCTAAAAACCGGCAGCATTACAGATTGTGGGCCCCAAAGCCGCTCTCCCAGTCCTCACTCCCAGGGCTGGCACGGCTCTGCCCTTTGTGTTTCTAAAACCGCCAGCCACCCTGGTCCGCGCACACACGCTCCCAAGCTCCCGGTTTCAGTCTGGTTTGTGGGCTCCTGAGCTCCAGGTTTCAGTCTGGTTTCCCCGCGGCTACCAGTCTGCTAGTGTGGCCACTCTCCAGCATGAGAAGCTTCTGCCTTCCCGGTGCACGAGCGCAGCAGCTCCCTCCCCAGCGCAGCAGCTCCCTCCCCCTTCCATTTACCTTCCGATATCTGCACGCAGACTCTCGGCTCCCCGCTTCATACCTCAAGACCAAGCACTGGAGATGTTATGTTTGTAAAGATCCAGATGTATCTTCTTTATCTCAGGCTGATTTCGTGGGTGTTCAGGATGGTCTGGCAGATATCCAGCTCGATTCAGGGGACAGGTTGAAATAGGGTCCCCTACTCCTCTGCCATCTTTCCCCACCTCCCATCCCTTCACTTTTAAGTGCACGACGGATGAATCTCTTAGGTGTCCTGGTGTGCTCTACAGAGGCACTTTTTTTTCCCTTCAGTTATAGATGTCGATATAAATCAAAGGTGAGAGAAAAAAGTAATGCAAAGCCCAGGACCCAATG
>NW_023224873.1:0-744 GCF_002007445.2 Ailuropoda melanoleuca | reverse complement strand
TTTTTAATTTTCATTGAAAAATCCTAAGAACCAAGTGTTTTTTCATATAAAATCCTGAATTCATCAATAGAGAAATATTTTGTAAAATATAGGCCCCATTCCTGCCCTCTTCACCTCAGTCACACAGCATGCCAAATATACTTTGATCATTTGAAGAGCTAATCCCACACAGAATGTCCAGCACACCAAAGACATTCACTCAATGGGCCTAAGGAAGAGGTGGGAAGTCATTTGACAGGTCTCCAAAGGGAACTTGTTGAAAATAAAGGGAATTTTTGCCTCCAGAGAAAAACAAAAGCCCATTTTTGTTTTCTCCCTCCATGTCCTCCTGTTGTCCACCCCACACCCCATGGCTGATCTGCAAGAGAGTAAGGGGAACGCATAGCTGAGAGGGACCTTTCCATAGGCGCACAAGAGAGTGAAGTCCTCTTTGAACATAGTTCTTTTCTTATCCTCACCCCAATCCTGACATTGGCCACAGAATCAGAGGTATCATAAATCAAGGTAGAAGCTGGGAATACGGTACGTGTGTAAGTGTGACAGAGCTAGGAATGGAGAGGCCTGCAATTATAAGGAAAAGAAACCTGTTTGTAGGGCTTACATTTCTGATAATACACTTGGTAGATGGGTATCTCTCTCTCCTACGTGTGTGTGTGCATGCGTGTATATATATGTGTGCGTATGTATAGAGAGAGTAAATATACACATACAAATAGCTTTTTGCTCTTGTGTGTGTATACACAC
>NW_023224872.1:0-744 GCF_002007445.2 Ailuropoda melanoleuca | reverse complement strand
CTCTCTGCATGTATGATTTTTATTTGTCATACTGGAGTTCTTCGGGTAACCATGAGGTAGCTGTGAGAAATGAGGTCAAACAAGAAGGTGGTTTTGTCCCAAGGGGTTGTGATGGAGCACAACTCTAAGAGGAACCTAAATTGTGGAAGGAGAGTCACAACCAGAGATAATTCTTATCTGGGTGGTTGTATGATCTAAAATCGTTGTGTGGTCTAAAATTGAGAAATTGAGCATTAAAGTCAAAATCCAAAGGGGAAGTAAATCTTAGCATGTGTGAAAGGAATGGATCAGAACTCATTTATCCAGGCTGTCAACAGAGAGAGAGCACAGATCCACTTTTATTTGGTGCCTGGATTGTGGCACAGGGGTGCTGGCAGCTGCACGGTGGGCCAAGAAATCCTGTTTCCAATGACCAAGCCCAGTCCTTAAATCTGGGTCTGAGAACGGGACATTTTTCCCACTCTGGATCAGATATCAGATCAGTTTCACCTTCCCCCACATTTCCAGTATCTGCCTTCACATTTCTGCGCAGCTGTCTCAAGCTCCCGCCACCCCTCTCCACTTTCCATGCTATGGCAAGCTTTACCTGTCCGCTCACCTACCCTGTCCTTTCTTGAGGTCTGTTTTTCAAGATGTTGATACCAGATACCAAGATATTGATCATTTTGCCACCAGTCAATTCTCAAGCAAACAAGTCAAATGCAAGATCTGCCCCGAGTGCCTATTTTTCACGAGCACCCACTC
>NW_023224871.1:0-744 GCF_002007445.2 Ailuropoda melanoleuca | reverse complement strand
CGCGCAGAGTCAGTCGGAGCCGCCGCGGAGCTGAGAGACGAGGGAGCCGCCGCCGCCGCCGCCCCAGCCCGGAGCGCCCAGAGCACCGCCGCCGCCGCTTCTCCTCCTCCGTCGCCGCCGCCGCCGCCCCTCTCGCCCGCCCGCCCCGCGCCATGGCCTCAGGCGTCGCCGTCTCCGATGGAGTCATCAAGGTCTTCAACGACATGAAGGTGCGCAAGGCCTCCACCCCGGAGGAGGTGAAGAAACGCAAGAAGGCCGTCCTCTTCTGCCTGAGCGAGGACAAGAAGAACATCATCCTGGAGGAGGGCAAGGAGATCCTGGTCGGGGACGTCGGCGACACCATCGATGACCCTTACCTGCACTTTGTGAAGATGCTGCCGGACCGCGACTGCCGCTACGCCCTCTACGACGCCACCTACGAAACCAAGGAGAGCAAAAAGGAAGACCTGGTCTTCATCTTCTGGGCGCCCGAGTGCGCCCCTTTGAAGAGCAAGATGATCTACGCCAGTTCTAAGGATGCCATCAAGAAGAAGCTTACAGGGATCAAACACGAGGTGCAGGCAAACTGCTACGAGGAAGTGAAGGACCGTTGCACCCTGGCGGAGAAACTGGGCGGCAGTGCCGTCATCAGCTTGGAGGGCAAGCCCTTGTGAGCCCCGCTCCCCTTTTGAGTGCCCCTGTTGTGCCAGCGTCTCTGAAGCTCCCACCTTCATGGCCCCGTGCTCCCGTGGGGGGGGGAGGGTG
>NW_023224870.1:0-6136 GCF_002007445.2 Ailuropoda melanoleuca | reverse complement strand
GTATCAACGAATATCATCTCACTTAAATAAAGGAGTATAAATGAAAAAGTTCAAGAAATTCGAGGACACAGTGCCCTTCTTATTGGTATTATAGAAGAGCGTCCAGGAAAACATCTCCAGCTAACATCCGCATTTTCAAANTCCGCATTTCCTTGGGACCCAGATTCCCCATTGGGTAAATGTGCCTTGGAAGCATCCAGCACTTAGAACCAAGAAACAAAGTGCGAAGATAAAGCCCTTGAAGTCACATTGGCCTTATAGAACGTGGAACAAAAATCAAGGTGCTTTGTTACCGTGAGTGAAACACGGATGAACACCGCACTGAGAAACAAAATTTGGCCAAATAGCCTCCAATGCAATGTTTGCTTCATGGGTAAATTCTATAAAAACTGCTGGTGGCAATGGAATGAAAATACCTAAAACACTTCTGTCAGAAAGNAGATCTGGAAGTCACATCGGCCTTGTAGAACGTGGGTCAAAATTCAGGTTGCTTTTTTACTGTGAGAGAAACACGATGAACACCGCACTGAGAAACAAAATTTGGCCAAACCAGCCTCCAATGCAATGTTTGCTTCATGGGTAAATCCCATTAAAACTGCTGGTGGCAATGGAACGAAAATGCCTAAACCATTTCTGTCAGAAACAACACTGTGCAGTGGCCGTCTTAGCACTATCATCATCCTTCGTGAATAGGGAAACATGAGGGAAAGTGTTCACGGAAGCCTGACGAGAGTGCCACATAGTGGTCTCTGAGACACCACACAATCCAGGGAAATATCAACGAACATCATCTCACTTAAATAAGGGAGTCTAAATGAAAACGTTCAAGAATTTCGAGGACTCAGCGCCCTTCTTATTGGTATTAAAGAAGAGCGTCCAGGATAACACCTCCAGCTAACATCCGCATTTCCTTGGGACCCAGATTCCCCATTGGGTAAATGTGCCTTGGAAGCATCCAGCACTTAGAACCAAGAAACAAAGTGCGAAGATAAAGCCCTTGAAGTCACATCGGCCTTATAGAACGTGGAACAAAAATCAAGGTGCTTTGTTACCGTGAGTGAAACACGATCAGCACAGCACGGAGAAACAAAATTTGGCCAAACCAGCCTCCAATGCAATGTTTGCTTCATGGGTAAATCCCATTAAAACTGCTGGTGGCAATGGAACGAAAATGCCTAAACCATTTCTGTCAGAAACAACACTGTGCAGTGGCCGTCTTAGCACTATCATCATCCTTCGTGAATAGGGAAACATGAGGGAAAGTGTTCACGGAAGCCTGACGAGAGTGCCACATAGTGGTCTCTGAGACACCACACAATCCAGGGAAATATCAACAAACATCATCTCACTTAAATAAGGGAGTATAAATGAAAAAGTTCAAGAAGTTCGAGGGCTCAGCGCCCTTCTTATTGGTATTAATGAAGAGAGTCCAGGAAAACACCTCCAGCTAACATCCGCGTTTTCAATTGGGACCCAGAATCCCCATTGGGTGAATGTGCCTTGGAAGCATCCAGCTCTTAGAACGAAGAAACAAAGTGCGAAGATAAAGCCCTTGAAGTCACAGTGGCCTTATAGACCGTGAAACAAAAATCGAGGTGCTTTGTTACCGTGAGTGAAACACGATCAGCACAGCACGGAGAAACAAAATTTGGCCAAACCAGCCTCCAATGCAATGTTTGCTTCATGGGTAAATCCCATTAAAACTGCTGGTGGCAATGGAACGAAAATGCCTAAACCATTTCTGTCAGAAACAACACTGTGCAGTGGCCGTCTTAGCACTATCATCATCCTTCGTGAATAGGGAAACATGAGGGAAAGTGTTCACGGAAGCCTGACGAGAGTGCCACATAGTGGTCTCTGAGACACCACACAATCCAGGGAAATATCAACGAACATCATCTCACTTAAATAAGGGAGTCTAAATGAAAAAGTTCAAGAATTTCGAGGACTCAGCGCCCTTCTTATTGGTATTAAAGAAGAGCGTCCAGGATAACACCTCCAGCTAACATCCGCATTTCCTTGGGACCCAGATTCCCCATTGGGTAAATGTGCCTTGGAAGCATCCAGCACTTAGAACCAAGAAACAAAGTGCGAAGATAAAGCCCTTGAAGTCACATCGGCCTTATAGAACGTGGAACAAAAATCAAGGTGCTTTGTTACCGTGAGTGAAACACGATGAGCACAGCACTTAGAAACAATATTTGGCCAAACCTGCCTCCAATGCAATGTTTGCTTCATGGGTAAAACCTATTTAAACTGCTGGTGGCAATGGAACGAAAATGCCTAAAATATTTCTGTCAGAAACAAGACTGTGCATTGGCCGTCTTAGCACTATCATCATCCTTCATGAATAGGAAATCATGAGGGAAAGTGTTCACGGAAGCCTGATGAGAGTGCCACATAGTGGTCTCTGAGAACCACACAATCCAGGGAAGATATCAACGAACATCATCTCACTTAAATAAGGGAGTCTAAATGAAAAAGTTCAAGAATTTCGAGGACTCAGCGCCCTTCTTATTGGTATTAAAGAAGAACGTCCAGGAAAACAACTCCAGCTAATATCCGCGTTTTCTATTGGGACCCAGATTCCCGATTGTGTGAATGTGCCTTGGAAGTATCCAGCACTTAGAACCAAGAAACAAAGTGTGAAGATAAATCCCAAGAAGTCACGTCGGCCTTATAGAACGTGAAACAAAAATCAAGGTGCTTTCTTTCCGTGACTGAAACAAGATGAACACAGCACTGAGAAAAAAAATTTGGCCAAANCACAGCACTGAGAAACAAAATTTGGCCAAACCAGCCTCCAATGCAATGTTTGCTTCATGGGTAAATCCTATCAAAACTGCTGGTGACAATGGAACGAAAATGCCTAAAACATTTCTGTCAGAAACAACACTGTGCAGCGGCCTCTTAGCACTATCATCATCCATCGTGAATAGGGAAACATGAGGGAAAGTGTTCAGGGAAGCCTGACGAGATGCCACACAGCGGTCTCTGAGACACCTCACAATCCAGGGAAATATCAACGAACATCATGTCACTTAAATAAGGGAGTATAAATGAATAAGTTCAAGAAGTTCGAGGACTCAGCGCCCTTCAAATTGGTATTAAATAAGAGCGTCCAGGAAAACACCTCCACCTAACATCCGCGTTTTCAATTGGTACCCAGATTCCCCATTGGGTGAATGTGCCTTGGATGCATCCAGCACTGAGAGCCAGGAAACAAAGTGCGAAGATAAAGCCCTTGATGTCTAAGTGGCCTTATAGACCGTGAAACAAAAATCAAGGTGCTTTGTTACCGTGAGTGAAACACGATCAGCACAGCACTGAGAAACAAAATTTGGCCAAACCAGCCTCCAATGCAATGTTTGCTTCATGGGTAAATCCCATTAAAACTGCTGGTGGCAATGGAACGAAAATGCCTAAACCATTTCTGTCAGAAACAACACTGTGCAGTGGCCGTCTTAGCACTATCATCATCCTTCGTGAATAGGGAAACATGAGGGAAAGTGTTCACGGAAGCCTGACGAGAGTGCCACATAGTGGTCTCTGAGACACCACACAATCCAGGGAAATATCAACGAACATCATCTCACTTAAATAAGGGAGTCTAAATGAAAACGTTCAAGAATTTCGAGGACTCAGCGCCCTTCTTATTGGTATTAATGAAGAGCGTCCAGGAAAACACCTCCAGCTAACATCCGCGTTTTCATATGGGACCCAAAATACCCATTGGGTGAATGTGCCTTCGAAGTATCCAGCACTTAAAACCAAGAAACAAAATGCGAAGATAAAGCCCTTGAAGTCACATTGGCCTTATAGAACGTGGAACAAAAATCAAGGTGCTTTGTTACCGTGAGTGAAACACGATCAGCACAGCACGGAGAAACAAAATTTGGCCAAACCAGCCTCCAATGCAATGTTTGCTTCATGGGTAAATCCCATTAAAACTGCTGGTGGCAATGGAACGAAAATGCCTAAACCATTTCTGTCAGAAACAACACTGTGCAGTGGCCGTCTTAGCACTATCATCATCCTTCGTGAATAGGGAAACATGAGGGAAAGTGTTCACGGAAGCCTGACGAGAGTGCCACATAGTGGTCTCTGAGACACCACACAATCCAGGGAAGTATCAACGAATATCATCTCACTTAAATAAGTGGGTATAAATGAAAAAGTTCAAGAAATTCGACTACACAGCGCCCTTCTTATTGGTATTAAAGAAGAGCGTCCAGGAATACACCTCCAGATAACATCCGCATTTCCTTGGGACCCAGATTCCCCATTGGGTAAATGTGCCTTGGAAGCATCCAGCACTTAGAACCAAGAAACAAAGTGCGAAGATAAAGCCCTTGAAGTCACATTGGCCTTATAGAACGTGGAACAAAAATCAAGGTNGGAAAGCCCTTGAAGTCACGACGGCCTTATGGAAGGTGGAACAGGAATCAAGTTGCTTTGTTTCTGTGAGTGAAACACGATGAACACAGCACTGTGAAACAAAATTTGGCCAAATCAGCCTGCAATGCAAAGTTTGCTTCATGGGTAAATCCTATCAATACTGCTGGTGGCAATGGAACGAAAATGCCTAAACCATTTCTGTCAGAAACAACACTGTGCAATGGCCGTCTTAGCACTATCATCATCGTTCGTGAATAGGGAAACATGAGGGAAAGTGTTCACGGAAGCCTGACGAGAGTGCCACATAGTGGTCTCTGAGACACCACACAATCCAGGGAAATATCAACGAACATCATCTCACTTAAATAAGGGAGTCTAAATGAAAACGTTCAAGAATTTCGAGGACTCAGCGCCCTTCTTATTGGTATTAAAGAAGAGCGTCCAGGATAACACCTCCAGCTAACATCCGCATTTCCTTGGGACCCAGATTCCCCATTGGGTAAATGTGCCTTGGAAGCATCCAGCACTTAGAACCAAGAAACAAAGTGCGAAGATAAAGCCCTTGAAGTCACATTGGCCTTATAGAACGTGGAACAAAAATCAAGGTGCTTTGTTACCGTGAGTGAAACACGATCAGCACAGCACGGAGAAACAAAATTTGGCCAAACCAGCCTCCAATGCAATGTTTGCTTCATGGGTAAATCCCATTAAAACTGCTGGTGGCAATGGAACGAAAATGCCTAAACCATTTCTGTCAGAAACAACACTGTGCAGTGGCCGTCTTAGCACTATCATCATCCTTCGTGAATAGGGAAACATGAGGGAAAGTGTTCACGGAAGCCTGACGAGAGTGCCACATAGTGGTCTCTGAGACAACTGACAATCCAGTGAAACATCAACATACATCATCTCACTTAAATAAGGGAGTCTAAATGAAAACGTTCAAGAATTTCGAGGACTCAGCGCCCTTCTTATTGGTATTAAAGAAGAGCGTCCAGGATAACACCTCCAGCTAACATCCGCATTTCCTTGGGACCCAGATTCCCCATTGGGTAAATGTGCCTTGGAAGCATCCAGCACTTAGAACCAAGAAACAAAGTGCGAAGATAAAGCCCTTGAAGTCACATTGGCCTTATAGAACGTGGAACAAAAATCAAGGTGCTTTGTTACCGTGAGTGAAACACGATCAGCACAGCACGGAGAAACAAAATTTGGCCAAACCAGCCTCCAATGCAATGTTTGCTTCATGGGTAAATCGTATCAAAACTGCTGGTGACAATGGAACGAAAATGCCTAAGACATTTTGTCAGAAACAACACTGTGCAGTGGCCGTCTTAGCACTATCATCATCCTTCGTTAATAGGGAATCATGAGGTAAAGTGTTCACGGAAGCCTGACGAGAGTGCCACATAGTGGTCTCTGAGACACCACACAATCCAGGGAAATATCAACGAACATCATCTCACTTAAATAAGGGAGTCTAAATGAAAACGTTCAAGAATTTCGAGGANGTTCTAGAATTTCGAGGACCCAGCGCCCTTCTTATTGGTATTAAAGAAGAGCGCCCAGGAAAACTCCTCCATCTAACATCCGCGTTTTCAATTGGGACACAGATTCCCCATTGTGTGAATGTGACTTGGAAGTATCCAGCATTGGAACCAAGAAAAAAATTGTGAAGATAAATCCCATGAAGTCACGTCGGCCTTATAGAACATGAAACAAAAAACAAGGTGCTTTC
>NW_023224869.1:0-744 GCF_002007445.2 Ailuropoda melanoleuca | reverse complement strand
CTCCCCCTGCTTGTGTTCCCTCTCTCTCTGGCTGTCTCTATCTCTGTCAAGTAAATAAATAAAATCTTCAAAAAAGAAAAAAAAGAAAAAAGAAAGAAAACTTTATAATGTGAAACAAAACACTTCCTTGGAAACATTATTACATTTGTGTTATTCTCTAACATGTACATACACATGAAAAGATTTTGTAGTTGGTTTTGGGTAACTATCTTTATAACTTGTCACATTAAGGGTATACAAACTCATTTTTATTAAAATTTATAGTTCTTATAAATATGTATAAATTTTAATTAATTTTTGTCAATATTTATACCTCTGTTTATAAGATCTGTTTGCCTTCTGGTCCCCCATCCATCCCCACAAACATACTTTACCTTATTTCATCATTATTGATGTTGAAACAAATAAGTGCTTCCATGCCTGCTTTATTTTTTTATTCAAAAATAGTTTTTGAAGGGAGAATAGTGAAAGTGGTTAAATTGTGGAAATATGCTACAAGTTTCACAATGTAAAGATTGTGAGTCATCATTTATCTTTGTGAGATCCACTTTGTTTTGTGATTCAAAGTGAGTTACCTGAAAAGAAATAATTACATATACCACCTTGTTGTTGTTGTTGTTGCTTTAAAGATCTTATTTATTTGACAGGGAGAGAGACAGCCAGCTAGAGAGGAAACACAGGCAGGGGGAGTGGGAGAGGAAGAAGCAGGCTCCCAACAGAGGAGCCTGATGTGGGGCTCGATCC
>NW_023224868.1:0-744 GCF_002007445.2 Ailuropoda melanoleuca | reverse complement strand
GAGGGAAATAAGGCAGCAGAGAGGGGGGCATGGTGGTTCTTTGGAGAAGGTTTCAGCTTTGGGGCACAGTGCTGGCTCCACAGTGAGGTCGAGTGGGAGAACAGGAAAAGCAAGCAGAGTGGGGATACAGAGGCAGGAGCCCCCCACCCGCCACTCTGCTGTAACAAAGGACTACAAACTGGTTGGCTTAAAACAGCACACACTTATCATCTCACAGTTCTGGAGCTTGGGAAGCCACGATCGGTCTCAGAGGACTAAAATCATGCTGCAGAGCTATGTACGGTCTCAGCTTCTAGGGGAGAATCCGTGCCTTGAGCTTTCTGGCTTCTAGAGGCTTGTGGCCGTACCCCTCCAGTCTCTGCTTCTACCATCACATCTCCTTCTCTGGCGTGCCTGCCTCCTCGCGAAGGCCCCTGGGAGAACTTCCGCGCCCTCCCACCTAACCCAGATCTCTCTCCACACCCAGGTCCTTAGCTTATTCACATCTGCAAAGCCTCTTTGGCCACGTAAGGTAACATAGTCACAGGCTGCAAGAACTAGGACGTGGACATCTGTGGGGGGTCATTATTCCGCCGACCAGGTGGTGGGAAGTCGCTCATTCACCCGCTCAGTGCGTGGTTTTGAACACCTACAGCTACGGGCCAGGTCCCGTTTGGCGAGTGCTGGGGTTGCAGTGACCCCCAGGGCTGTGCAGGGATGAACTCAGTCACTCTTCCTAGGAGCCCTAATAGGGAGAGCCTTTAC
>NW_023224867.1:0-744 GCF_002007445.2 Ailuropoda melanoleuca | reverse complement strand
CTTTATATAAATTATCTCATTTAACTCGTAAAATAATTCTTACAAGATAGGTATTTTTCTCACTTTCATTTCACCAAAAGCAATACTGAGACTCAGAGGGGTTAAGTAAACAGCAAGTCCAAGGAATCCTGCTTCTGGGCCCTGGTGCCTCGCTCAATCCGCGTCTCAGGCGACGCACCCACCTGGGCTGCTGCTGAAAACTCACACAACCCTGTTCTCTGAAGAACTGCCCTCAGCTCCCGGGAGGAACCTCACCCTAGTGAGGCAACCCCAAGTGGGGGTTGCACCCCACAACCAAAAACTGGTATGGGGTACAAAAGGCCAGCTCCTTGCCTCCAGGAGTGGCCAAACTGGCAACTAATATTGTTAAAGGAATCTGAGAATTGATGAATTCCTTCAAATATTCCATTTCTTCCAATAGCAGTAAATGAAAAAGGCAAATTAATCAGTCAGAACATACTGAACATTCAAATTAAGATAACCATTAACAAGTACATCACATAAATAAATACATACATACATACAAGTACATCACAGATATGGGACATACTCCAAGAACCAATTACATTATAAATAAAAACCTTAAACTTGTTTTTCACGTTCCAAATCAAGCCCACAGTAGTCAAGCAGTATGTAATATACGAAAACTCCCGAACATAAAAAGAAGCTAGAGACTTTGAATGAGTTTTGGGTTTTTTTTTTAAGATTTTATTTATTTATTTGACAGAGAGAGAGACAGCCAGC
>NW_023224866.1:0-744 GCF_002007445.2 Ailuropoda melanoleuca | reverse complement strand
TTAAATTCCACATATGAGTGAAATCATATGGTATTTGCCTTTCTCTGACTGACTTATTTCACTTAGCATTACACTCTCTAGCTCCGTCCATGTCATTGCAAATGGCAAGATTTCTTTCCTTTTTATAGCTGAATAATATTCTATACCATATCTTATTTATCCATTCATCAATTGTGGGATGCTTGGGTTGTTTCTGTAGTTTGGCTATTGTAGATAATGGTGCTATAAACATCAGGGTGCAGTACCCCTTTGAATTAGTGCTTTTGTATTCTTTGGGTATATACCCAGTGGTGGAGTTACTAGATCATAGGGTATTTCTATTTTTAACTTTTGAGGAACCTCCATACTGTCTTCCACAGGGGCTGCACCAGTTGGCATTCCTACCAACAGTGCCTGAGTGTTCCGTTTTCTCCACATCCTCACCAATACCTGTTTTTTCTTGTGTTGTTGATTTTAGCTGGTAAATCAACAACCTTTATCAGGTGATACCTGATAAAGGGTTATTATACAAGATATATAAAGAACTTATAAAACTTCAATACCTAAAAAGACAAATAATCCAATTTAAAAATGGGCAGAAGACATGAAAAGACAATTTCCCCAAAGAAGAAATACAGATGGCAAACAGACACATGAAAAGATGTTCACCATCACTCACCATCAGGGAAATGCAAATCAAAACTACAATGAAATTTATTTTTAAAAGGCCAAAATTGAACATCCCTAGATGAAAAAAAAAAAAAA
>NW_023224865.1:0-744 GCF_002007445.2 Ailuropoda melanoleuca | reverse complement strand
TAAATAAATATATATATTTACTGTTTTATATATATATATATATAAACCTTTTCCCTGTATCTTGAAGCTTCTTTAACAGTTTTCAACTAATTTATTAACTACCACAGTTTCTGTTTTCATTGATTATAAATTGAAACCAGTTTAATATATTAGTTAACTTTGAAAGACATCATAATTAATGGTATTTAATGGTGAATTACAGACATTTATGGTAGGAACATAAAGATGCAAAAAGAAAAATCTGTGGGTGATTAAATCGACAGTTTTCTTAACCTTGAATCCCATCAGCAATCTATGTATCATACATAAAATTGTTTAATGGTGAAATAAATTTATTATTCACTTTTAAAAATATGTGTTTCCTTTAAAAATTATACTAAAAAAAGGGAGATTGAGAAAGACAGGTATGGCTCTGTTTGGTATTGCTTTCATTTACAGGGTTTTCTTTTTCCTTCAAAATCTATTTATTTTTTCAACTTCAGCATTCTGTTCTACACTCCAGTAAACTTAGAGAAACAGTGTACTTTGGTTTTGGAAAGCTAAATATTTCACAGATATAATCTCAGTTATTTATTTTTTAATTATTCTAGTGCCTCCCAGGACACTAGGGAAAATGAGTGCTTTCAGGCTGATCTTATACAAAATTTAAACTATAATGTGAAGGGAACAATTCAGAACAAGATATACCCAAAGATGGAGATTAAGTGTTCAGAGACCCTACTAGTCATGATGTCACATAAACAC
>NW_023224863.1:0-1550 GCF_002007445.2 Ailuropoda melanoleuca | reverse complement strand
AAGCTGATATTTAATGCAATAAAAATAGATAGCACTCAGTTATCAATCTTTTTTATTACATCATTATTTACCATTTCGAAAGAGTTGGTTTTGTAACATCTTTATATTTTGCACTTGTGTTCTGCTNACTTTTCTCTTGGTGTTCTCAGACTACAATGCTTAATGTGAGGCATTAAAATGTTACGGTTAGTTCAGAATCATATTAACATTTAAATACCATATATGTAGTCTAAAATATATTCTTTGATCTATTATTTATTTAAGAACTTTTTATATATTCAAGCTGATATTTAATGCAATAAAAATAGATAGCACTCAGTTATCAATCTTTTTTATTACATCATTATTTACCATTTCGAAAGAGTTGGTTTTGTAACATCTTTATATTTTGCACTTGTGTTCTGCTTTAATCTCCTATTTATAGTGATTCCAAAATAGATCGATTTAACTGTTAGCTAAAGTGCACAAATAGTCAAAATTAAGCCTCACTACAGTTTGCTGAGTGCAGTGAAGATAGCAAATCTCACTTCACTGCAGATTCTGGTTCCATTCAAAAGATGAAAGGAAAAGCTAATAATGCAGAAATCTCAGGACTGATAGTATTAAAATATATTTTCAGGATTTAGATGAGCTTTTGTCATTAGATTATTTCTCAACACAATCTTACAGTGAAGTTGAGTTAAAATAGACATGGTCAACAGAGATTTGGTTAACTCTCAGGATAAATCACAGACTAACAACATGATTAGGTATCTGGAAGTAATTACATAACCCAAATTTTTGCTATCACATGACAAATTCAGGAAATGCAAACCTAAATCCAAACAGAAATACAAAATGACAAAATGGAAGAGAATAAGAAAAATGGAAGAGAGCGACCAGATATCTTTTATATTATAAAGTTACGGAATCACAGACTCATAGCCTCTACTTTCAGATTTTCATTGGGTTTTGTAACAACCAGTTTCTTAGAGCATTAGCCAGTGTTTCCATATTGGTGAAGTGAATAACTGTTGATATTTCTACTGAACTTCTTCAATAATTGTATTGTTATACAAAGAATTTACAAGGACCCCAGTTTCTCTTGCCTTGAGCCTTGACTCTTTTACCTTTTTTCCCTTCTCTTTCCCCTTTTCCCCTTTCTTTGCACTTCCTCCTCTCCTAAATTTCGACAAATTGCAACACTTGCAAAAACAGCTATGGAAAGAACTGTTCTGACAGTTGCAAGAAGGGGGTTGCACCATGATCCTAAGCAAGAGGCATAGAAAACCATTCCTGCCTTGAGTTTTGCAGCAAAGAAAAGACCTGCATTCTGTTACAATACCTTTCTCTTCCCCAATCCCCAAAAGCAATTCTGTTTCTCCTTGAGCACTTACTTGGTCTTCAAGTGCTCCTTGATACACATCAGTTAAATAAAGCCTTAAACCTCTACTTGAGCCACTTAAACTATTGCTGGTTTATATTTTTCAATTAAGCTTTTGTATTAAGACTTACTGAGAATATAAATATTTGAAATATTAAACAATAATAAAATTATTATCCCAGTTCCA
>NW_023224861.1:0-744 GCF_002007445.2 Ailuropoda melanoleuca | reverse complement strand
TGTCTCTGTCTCCATACTGTGGAAACTCATTTTACCCAATTACCTCCCATAGACACTACATGAGGGAGGGACTCAGCCCGTAACAGCTTTCTGATAATTCCTGTCCCCCTCCATTTATTAACCTTACTCTGTTCTGCTCAACCTGTGCTGTGTTGGAGACCATCTCACCCAGGAAGCCCTGTGTGAATGTGTCGATGGTATCATTGGGCAGCGCATGTGAGCTTAACATACAGTTCTTTATTTACTTTGGGCTGACATGCAAAGCCGGCCTCATTTGTTCTAAGTGCTGGACTCAAGGTCATAGCCAAGCACACACCCTGCTGGTGAGACCCTGGGGGGCCCACTGAATAAAGCAGCCCAGTCTTCTTGATGCTTTCTGCTGCTTCTGACTGATGGCATCAGCATTTGACATTGTTGGTCTTATTTGCTGGGTAGCTTTATCAGTTGCTTTTCATTTGTTAGAAAGTTCAGCAATCGAAATTCAGATGACAGGTAGGTAAAATGAATTCTTCTCATAGATTTTTTAAGGTCTAATTAGATGGATACTTTCAGATGTTGTTAGCATCCAAGGACACTGACCTTTCTTATTGAGAAAGTAAATCAATTGTATTGGAAGTGTTTTCTGGGTCTTTGATAAATGATGGGCTATTCTCACTTGACAACTATACACAATAGAAAAATGGATAAAAGTTTGTTAATTCACTAACCAACTGTAATTCCAAGGACTGCATCTGAGTATTTCTA
>NW_023224860.1:0-744 GCF_002007445.2 Ailuropoda melanoleuca | reverse complement strand
GTTGCTCTAAGCCCAGCCTGCAGTCCGGTGTGATGGCAGTCCCAGGAAACGGGACACGGGGTCTGTGGCATTGGGAAGCAGGACACTGCCCAAGCTGACCGCACAGACGTTAGCCAGCGTCCCCTTGCTCCAGGGTGACGTTAGCCAGTGTCCCCCTGCTCCGGGTGTCTGCAGAAGAACCAATGGTGCCCTGGTGAAGAGGCCACACCAGCACCCAGGCAGGACTAAGCCTATGACCAGACTGTCACCAGGCCTGCAGCCAGTTAGCTCAGGGCACTTGAGCCGGTGAGAAGCCCTTCTGCATCCACAAGGAAGACACTCAGGGGAAGTGGCCACTGGACGTGCAGCCACCTGGCCTCCCCATTTTCCCTGCTTCCCCACACTGGCACCTGGACAGCCTTTTCTAGGCCCCCAGGTGCACCAGCCCTAAGCAAGCAGCCAGGTGAGGTCCTAACCCAGGGACAGCAGGCTCCTCTGATGAGAAGTTCTCTACCCCCGCCCTGACCTTCGGTTCAACATCTCCTACCCCTCTCTATTTTGGGGGAACCTCTCACTAGGGTAGGAAGCTGGCCAGGACCTCTCCGACAACTCAGCACCTACAAAGCCCCGGCATGCCACCTTCCTAGCTCGTGGATGCTACTGTGCCTATGGACAAGGTTAGGACCATCCCAGCTCACAGGGCTCTGAGAAGCCGAGTCCAGCATTTCTCAAACTCACAGACAGGGATGAGTTGCTTTAGAAACA
>NW_023224859.1:0-1847 GCF_002007445.2 Ailuropoda melanoleuca | reverse complement strand
GGGCACATTAGAAAAAGTTTACGGACAGAGAAGTTCTACAATCAAGTTATAGCAATTAGCCTTGCTTACTTAGTGTGTGAGAATATTGACAGCCTTGGGCCTCACTGGGGGGAAAATATGGAATTTGTACTTTGAGTGTTTAAGCCTGTAAGTCATCCGCACTAAGTTTAAGGAAGTCTGATATGTTTTATTCAAATGAAACATAAGTTAGTAGAAATGTAATTAGCGAATCTGCTGGCCTGGTCACTGTTGGTATCCTAGCCTTGTTTCTGTGCAGATTGCCTAAGAACACCTGAGGAATAGGCTGGATTTTAGGTGGATGCACTGGATGAGGAATTTATTTAGAATGGTGTGGTTTATTTTACATATCCATCTGGTTGTTGGTGTATAGACGTAGATCTGGTTTCAGACGTACAGAGAAGTTGCAAGATTAGTGCAAAGAGCTCTTGTAGTTCCTTGACGTAGATTCACCACTTTTTAACATTTAGCTTCATGTGCTTTGGTATTCACTCTCTCTCCATCTATACCTTTTTTTCCCCTGAACCATTTAAGGACAAGCTGGAGACATTGTGCTCCTTTACCTCCAAATAGTGACGATTTCCTGAGAATAAGGACATTCTTCTGTCACCACAGCAATGATGATCTAAATGAGAAATGGAACATTGATACTTGTTGACTCATCTGCAGCCCATATTCAAATTTTGCCAATTATTCTAGTAACGTCCTTCATAGTTATTTTAGTACGAGAACCAGTCCACAAGCATGCATGGTACTTAATTCTCATGTCTCCTTTTTTTTTTCTTAAATCGTACTTATTTATTAGAGAGAGAGCACAAGAAGGGGGAGGGTCAGAGGGAGAAGCAGACTTGCCGCTGAGCAGGGAGCCCAGTGCAGGACTCAATCCTGGGACTCTGGGATCATGACCTGGGCTGAAGGCAGACACTCAACCAACTGAGCCACCCACATGCCTAGTTCTCACATCTCCTCAAGTTAAATATGAAACACTTGTTTAGCCTTCTTGTCTTTCACATTGTTGGCCATGGCAGAGCATAGGCTGCTTGTACTGTAAAATGATGGAGTCGGTTTGAGTTGGTCCTGTTTCCTGTTTTGGTGGGGCTACCACAGAAGTGATGTGTCCATGAGGATTCTCCACTGTCAAGTTACTATCTGTCCCTTTGTAGTTAATAAGTAGTTTATGGAGAGATGTTTCGAAGCTCTCACTCTTCTGTTCTTCATGATGGAGAAGGTAAAGTGCTTTATGGCTCATTTTCCACCAATATTTCTACAACCTACTCCTCTCTCTCCCACAGGGAAAAGAAGCCCTAAAATATAAGCAGAGGTGTGTAAAAAAAAGTACATTGGGAAGTCAAAAGCCAACAGTTGGGGTTATAGATCCCAGGAGCCCCGAGAGTAACAAATGTGTTTTGAGAACGTGAATACTATGGGTAAGTGTGCTTTTTGGTAAAATAGGAAAGAAGGAAAAGAATCCTGATCAGGATTTNCTCCTGATCAGGATTTGGAAACAACTTGTGGAATTTTCCCTCCCTGTCCAGTCAGGTTTGTTTAATTCTCAATATTTTTAGAAAAACAGCCCTTTGGCAACACAGACCCTTAATCTAATAGCTGGATCGTGAACCACACAGATGATTCTACTTTGAAAGATGTCGTATAACAACCTAAAGTTAAGGTTGCTTCTGAGCTAGCAGAATAGCCCCCAAGAGGAAAATAAAATCTTGGCTTCCACCTAGCCAGATAAAAAGCTGAAAGCATCTTAAATGCCTGAGAAATAAAACTTGAAGTTGAAATGTAAGAAACGTAAGAGGTTATAGGTCATTCTGGGGGGGGGG
>NW_023224858.1:0-744 GCF_002007445.2 Ailuropoda melanoleuca | reverse complement strand
TTCAAGACACTATAAGTAAACTAACCACATTAGTTCTCATGGAAAGATTTTTGGATATATAATATGAATCATTTTATCCAAATTGGGAAATTTGGTTTCAGAAATATTAATTAACATTCTCAAATATATATCCCATTTACCAAATTTAAGATATAAATCAAAACACATCTAATCATGAAAGGCATGATCTTTATATTGTATTAGTCTATACTTGACTCTAATTCTTTTAACTTCCAGGGTTATTATTCAATTTTGATTGACATGGTATATATGGTATTGAGAAAAATGATTCATTCCCTGCATTCAATAGGCAAAAATTTCAATACATGCTGCGTGTCTTTACATATTTTACAAACCATAGTTGAGTTCCTTCCTTCTTCTATGTCATCTAATCAAAGTGGATATTTCATAAATTAAATCTGGAGACAGAACTTTAAATATATATCAAACCAGAGACACCAATTACAATATTAAACAGATGAATGAATAAGAAGTAAATGCAACATAAATAATTCAATGTTCATTTTTTAGAATATTTCAACAATGAACAGGGAAAAACACTTAAAAATGCAGGGTACATAATGAATTGAAGAAAAATCAATGTTATAGTTTATTAATGGGTTTGGTAAATTACACTTCTAAGGAAAGTGGAAGAGGAAAGATTGAATTTGAATTAGTATTTCATTATGACATATTTCACTAAACTTATTCATCTCTCAAGATTTTCTATTTCATCAGCTGATT
>NW_023224857.1:0-744 GCF_002007445.2 Ailuropoda melanoleuca | reverse complement strand
AAAAAAATTGTTTATTTATCTATGGCATACTAAGGTGGGGGAGTACTTGGGAAAAACTGACAAAGCCTCAAATACTTTTGCAAAAGATAACCCTATTTTATGGCCATACCACAAAAGTCAAATAGGAATTGGTCTAAGTTATACCCTATCATTGAACAATTTTGTCAGAAAAATTACACACTTCACCAAATAAGAAATACTTGGTTCATAATTGTTGTAATTATAAACCACATTTTGTGAAATATGCATTAAAATATTCTTATAATTTGTATTTCTCTTTTTAAAAGTAAATTATCAACCAAATTTTGGTCCTCATTTTAAGTGGACTCACTTTAAAATTAATTCATTCAACAAGTTTTTATGAAGAGCTTACCATGTGCCCCAGCATGGTTCTAAGTGCTTAGGATGTATCAGTGAACAAAAGGGACAAGGATCCCTGCCCCCATGTATGTTCTCACAGGGAAACAAGCAACACACAAGAGAATCGTAAAATAAGAAAATGAAGAAGAAAGGGGGACCAGCTAGAGCTAAAGCCTAGAGATGAGAGCATGCTTGGTATGTTTGAGAGATGGCAGAGAGGCCAATGAGGCCGGCACGGACAGACTGCTGGGGTGAACAGGAGAGAGGCGTGAAGGGACAAGCGCTGGATCACAGGAGGCATTTTGAATTCTCCTGGTATGGTTCCTCACACTTCTTACCCAATTATTCTTAGTAGGGGGTCCTTTGTGTGTGTGTGTGTGTGTG
>NW_023224856.1:0-744 GCF_002007445.2 Ailuropoda melanoleuca | reverse complement strand
CCCACTAGTTAGTCCCTTAGCTCTTGAAAGCAAAACATTCTCCTTCTGCTTCCTTGCCCAATCACTAGCAACTTTGAGCTCTTTAGAAGCATCAACTGTTTGCCTCTTCAGACTGTTCTATCCAAACCAGTGTCACAAACAGAAACACGTAAGTACAGAAAATTAGAGGAGTTACTTCACTCGACAAACATCTAGTGGGACTGAGCTGGGCCCTGGAGATAGAGATAAATATAGTCCCTGCCCTCTGAATGTCTTCTGCGTAGTCAAGGACAGAGACAGATAAACTGTCAAATTTCAGTCTAAACCAAAAAAGTGTTCGGAGAAGGTAACTGATCACAGGGTGCTAAAACACACACACAGAGGGAGCTCCTGCGGGTCGGGAAAGGCATTCCAGGCCATAGAGTTGGGCTTTTGTTTTAGGCAATAAAACACCATTCATGGGTTGTAAAAGGGGAAATGAAATTATGAGATCACTCTGGCTGTGTGTCAAAGAAATGGATGGCGAGTGAAAAAGATGGCAAGAGCAGATGCAGGAAGACCAGTTACCAGGGCACTCCAGCGGGTTTAGGTAAGAGAGGATGCAGTGGAAGGTGGAGATGAGTCGAGAAGGGTATTTGCGGCCATGAATCCATGGGATTTGGTGATTGACAGAGACGTGGGCCGGGGGAAGGAGAAGCGGTAGGGACCCACTAAAGACTCCTTGGTCTCTGCCTGGGGTAACCGGGGGGATGGTGGCACCATTCA
>NW_023224855.1:0-744 GCF_002007445.2 Ailuropoda melanoleuca | reverse complement strand
GACAATACTTAAAGGTAAAATTCAGGTATTAGCTTACCTCCCTCCCCAAAACATAGTGAATTGCATCCTATGTAAGACGATAAGTTACCTTTAACTGTTAGATAAATACCACTGATAAATCAAGTAGCCCTCAGATGACTGCAGGGATCTCCTCAGAGTGAAACCCCTCTTGGTTACCATGCAGAGCTACCGTGTGTGTAGTTATTCCTATAATGGGAGTCATTGATCTTAAAAGGTGGAATGAATCATGTCTCTAATTTTATCTACAGTGATCAATGACATCATCTCTAAAAGGGAAAAGGACCAGCCTTAATTCACTGGCCAGTATCATTATGGATGATATTATGGCCTAGCCTTCCTCCTTCTGAGACAACGAGGAACTCTTCAGTCACAAATACTCCTGGATATACCTGCTGTAGAAAGGTGAGTTCAGAAGGCTGAGAAAGCTATCTGACTTTCTAAGACAGACCCTAGGGGTTAATGAGATTTGTTCAGTTGGCAGGGTCCAGGACCCTGGAGGTCAGAGTTGAAATCAATACCATAGGTTGACCTCATCTTGCTGCTCACATTGTGTTGATAGTAGCCTTAAGTTTCATATGAAACACAATGAATAGATCTGGTTCTGGTCTCTTTCAGATTAATCAGAGTGGCTGGCAGAGCAGTACTCTTAAGGGAAATTCACCAGAATACAAAACAATGCACAAATAAGGGATCTATATTTGGGGAGACAGTTGTCCATGGTGC
>NW_023224854.1:0-744 GCF_002007445.2 Ailuropoda melanoleuca | reverse complement strand
GAGGTTGTTCAACTGGTCACTCTAGAGACAGGCTAATGACTTAGACTAGTCCTACCACTGACTGTTCTAAAATTGCTATTCCATTAAACATGCTGGAGGCAAGAGAATTTATACAAGAGTCTCAATCAGTTAGAGCTTCCAGTTATTATCTCTAGGAGATTCACAACTAATTCAGGTAAAAAAAAAAAAAAAGATTGAGCAAAATAACTGGCACTTGCTCCATTAATCAAAATTTCACCTAATTCTTATTCAAACTAAAGCTTGCTGACAGAGTGAGTCCTAAAAGGAGTATATCTGATATCCTGCTGCATTTGCAAGCTGATCATAAAAGATAGGCCTAAATAAAGTCTGCCAAACATTGTATTAAATAGTGAATATGATTTTTAGGACTTATTTGTCTTACCTTTAAAATTCCAGCTTTAGTCAGGTGTAACTGACATATAAAACTGTAAGATATTTCAAGCGTGCATTGTGATGGCTTGATATACGTGTGTACATTGGGAAAGGATCCCTCCCATCTAGTTAATTAGCACATTCAGCATCTCACGTGGTATCTTTGTAGTGAGTGTGGGAACACCTCGTGTTGTCACTGCAGTCATCATGTTATACTTTAGAACCTCCGAGCTTACTCATCCTATCGCCAGAAGTCTGGACTCCTGTATCATCTTTTCCCTATTTCCCCCCACCACCTAGTCCTAGCAACCATTTTCCTAAGCTACAATGAACTTCTAAGTTTTATTTATT
>NW_023224853.1:0-744 GCF_002007445.2 Ailuropoda melanoleuca | reverse complement strand
TCTACTGAAGTCTCCACAACTTAAAAACAAAATCATGATGAAACCCAATAAGAAAATGAATCCAGTTAAGATTGGGCAAAAGACCTGAACAGACACTTCACCAAAGAAGATAGACAGATGGCAAAGAAGCATATGAAAAGATGGTCAAAATCGCACATCCTTAAGGAATTGCAAATTCAAACAACGAGTAACCATTACACACTATTAGAATGGCTAAAATCCAAAACACTAACACCAAATGCTGGTGAGAATGTGAAGCAAAAGGAACTCTCCTGCACCGCTGGTGGGAATGCAGAATGACACAACCATCTGGAAGAGAGTTTGGTGGTTTCTTACAAAACTAAACATATTAGTACCATACAATTCAGCAATCACATTCCTTGGTTCTTACCCAAAGGAATTGAATATTACGTCCACACAAAACCTGCACATGAATGCTCATATTAACTTGATTCATAGTGGCCAAAACAAAATGCCTTTCAGTGGGTGAATGGGTACATACACTGTGGTGCATCGTACAGTGGAATACTGTTCTGCACTAGACACAAACGAGCTAGCAAGCCATGACAAGACATCCAAGAACTTTAGATGCATATTGCTAAATGAAAAAAGGCAGTCCGAAGTGGCTACATGCTGTTCGATCCCAACTATATGACATTCTGGAAAAGACAAAACTGTAGAGGTGGTAAAAAGATCAGCAGTTGCCAGGGGTTCAGGGAGGGAGAGATGAATAGGCAAAGCACG
>NW_023224851.1:0-814 GCF_002007445.2 Ailuropoda melanoleuca | reverse complement strand
TGTCATAAACCATGTACTTATTAATCTATTCTGTCCCATGTACAGATTTACACAGATTACTAAAACAAAATTCCTAAATATTTTAGGTATATAATCCCATACAGGTAGAGNAGAACTAACTGCATAAAGTCTATAAAATACAGCACAATGTATAATATGCAGAGCCTTGAGAGGTGGGAAACAAAATGGCAGTCAAGTCTATACGAAGATGAAGTATAGAATGGTAAGCAAATATTTCAAATAGGTTAAAATGTTCCAGTAGTATGCAGAAATACAAAAAAAAAAAATTATCTGTGCATCAGACCAAAAAAAAAGGTCAAATGTGGTGTTTGTTTCTCTAAGTTTGACATCTTAACAGAAAGATCAATATACTAATGAGTGCCTAAAGCCAGGCCTCTTGGGGAATTAACCAGTCTAGACTGGGGCAAATGGTATGATGAAAGAAATAAGAAGTAAACCTTCAGCCTTTAGATAGTCAGGATTGATCCATATAACTGGGTTGTTAGATACTCACTTGCAGATCTGTACCCTACAGACTTAATTTGCTAATGCTTTTTTCAGATCCTCACACAAATATCAACAACCTTCTATTATTACTATAATCACTGCACTCTGATTATTTGGTCTTTATCTGGAGAGAGTGACCTTTGCTTGTTTACACACACACACACACACACACACACACACACACACACACACACACTTCTAGTTTAATGGTCTGAAAATAGGGAGGACATTTGAATATTTTTAATAAAAGATCTGGAAGTATATTCTATTCCAAAGCTTCAGAGACAACCAATTATACCACAAGTAT
>NW_023224850.1:0-744 GCF_002007445.2 Ailuropoda melanoleuca | reverse complement strand
GACAGGATGATTGTAAGGCGTTTGGTCCTAAGATGTGTCCTGTGGGTCTCTGGGGAGAAGTTTGACCGTGTCAGAGGGTAAGGCTATCTAATGAAGTAGGAGAGAGGAGGGTGACCGCGGGGGGAAATCTGGGAACTAGCTTTTCAGGGGACAGCAAACGCAGAAGTTTAAAAAGGATGAGAGGCCGATGCCCACGTAGGAGTTGGGTCTCGCCTCCCCATTGGCATGCCACACGTCATAAGAGAAATCAGATTTCTGCAAATGACAGGCTGAAACGATAATGGGAATGCATCTGTTAGAGCCGCCAGCGTTCTGAAGAGCCGCGCTCACACCCTCCAGTTGTCCGGAGAAAGCCGGCAGTCCGTAGAGCTCTGCTGCTCAGATCCCCCATCCCTGACTATCTCCTGCTGCCAGCCCAGACCTGTGGATTATGGTGCTAACTCAGCACAGGCTGTTTCCACAGTCGTATTGTTCAGGTTGGGGTGCTCACCTGGCAGCGAGCACTCTGAGTGGGGAGAATGAGCTGAGACCCAGCTGGACTAGTCCATTAACCCCGACAGCGCGTGGTGGGGAGTGGCTCCGACCTGAGCCACCGCAGCCCCTCTACGGGTAGGTCAAGGGCGCTAACATTTCCAGGGTTACATTCTGAAGGAATCCGTCTTGGAGTTGCATCCCCGTTTCTCAGCAGAAATCGTAAGGGATCTGCTAGAGCTTAATATTTGTGGCTGTTAACAGCGGTAAAGA
>NW_023224849.1:0-744 GCF_002007445.2 Ailuropoda melanoleuca | reverse complement strand
TTTTTTTTTTTCTAGATTCATCGCATAAGGGAATTCAGTGCTTTTCTTAAGAGCTTTGTGCAGGATGCTTTTTAACTCAGTTTAGTCTCCACTTTAAATTCTGTTTCTTGGGGCAAGAAAGCCTTTTTTAGAGCAGAGCTAGGTAATAGCCTCCTGGATAGTCTGAAGATTATGAAAGTCTTATTCTTGCCTTTCATCTCTTCGTAAAACCATACACTCTCCTGATTACCCCAAATTACAATGTTTGCCGCTACTCTCTTTAATCAGATTTGAGCAATTCTGTTTAGTTAAAAAAAAAAAAAGTCAAATGGCATTTCTCTTTCATAAGGTTTTTGCACTTCATAAGAAGAGTGAATTCTGTTATCCTTCATTGCTCCCCATGAGAGATTTTTCTTTTAATGTTTTGAAGCCATGATTGTTGTGTATCAAGATACTCAGTCCTGGCCCCATGGTGGTGGATTGGATTACTTTGCTGATTTCTTACCTGCAGTGTAAGACTCCCATGTAGATTAGGACATGGTTTAAGAGGAATTATCTCCTGTTTTTAATAGATCACATACTGAGTCTCAAGCTCCAAATTCAACAGAAAATCAAGCTAATTGTTCATTTCTTCCAGGATATCCCTGAAGGATAATTGACCTCTGCAGAGCAACTTCTTAGTAGGAAACTAAATAATTAAGTTGAAGGAAATACATTTCTTGTTCACGATTCCAATGGTAAAGAGTTGTTGTTGTTGTTGTTGTT
>NW_023224848.1:0-12930 GCF_002007445.2 Ailuropoda melanoleuca | reverse complement strand
AATGTGATTTTAAAATGCTGTATAATGAGATGTGTCCTCATTTGAAAGATCTGCAAACTCAGTGAACCAGTATTTTCCAAATGACCAATGCATGATGCTATGAAATCATGCCACAGTTAAAGATCAATTCAACGTGTGAGAGAAACCAATAGATTTTAATAAAACAGAGTATGAAAAATTCCGTGATATGGTTTCAGATTCCATATTGCAGTGAACCTTTTAGAAGCTGCTTCTTGTTGATGTTTAGTATATATATTTTTAAAGATTTTATTTATTNTTATTTATTTATTTGACAGAGATAGAGACAGCCAGCGAGAGAGGGAACACAAGCAGGGGGAGTGGGAGAGGAAGAAGCAGGCTCATAGCAGAGGAGCCTGATGTGGGGCCCGATCCCACAACGCCAGGATCACGCCCTGAGCTGAAGGCAGATGCTTAACCGCTGTGCCACCCAGGCGCCCCAGAAGCTGCTTCTTGTTGATGTTTAGTATATATATTTTTTAAAGATTTTAGTTATTTATTCGACAGAGATAGAGACAGCCAGCGAGAGACGGAACACAAGCAGGGGGAATGGGAGAGGAAGAAGCGGGCTCATAGAGGAGGAGCCCGATGTGGGGCTCGATCCTATAATGCCGGGATCACGCCCTGAGCTGAAGGCAGATGCTTAACCGCTGTGCCACCCAGGCGCCTCAATGTTTAGTATATTTTTTTAAGATTTTATTTATTTATTTGAGAGAGCGAGCGAGCGAGAGTGCTTGCACAAGCCAGGGGAAGGGGCAGAGGAAAAAGGAGAAGTGGACTCCCCCCTGAGCCGGGAGCCAAACTCCGGGGTCTATCCCAGGACCCTGGAATCACTACTCAAGCTGAAGACTGATACTCAACAGGCTGAGCTCCCCCAGGTGCCCCTGTTTGGTATAATATTAAGGAAGAATATCTAGAATAATTTTAAAAGGCTACGGAACTACATTTCCCTTTCTAACAACACATCTGTGTGATATAGGATTTCTTTTAACCAAAACTACATATCACTATAGCGTGAATGCAGAAGCAAATATTATGACCTAGCTATTAAAGATTTTCTAAAAATGTGAAACATTATATTCTTCTATTTTGGGGGAAATATAGTTATTTTTGCAAAATATTCTACTTAAGGTATAATGGATTTATTATTTTAAGTAGATTCATAAGTATTTTTAAATTTTCTGTTTTAAATTCTAATACAGTAAATATTGATAAATATAATCCATATAAAAAAATGCTCTTTGGCATTCTCGATAATGTTTGAGAGTGTAGAGGGGTCCTGGACCAAAGAGTTTGTGAATTGTTGTCTTAAAAAAATACTGACACATAGCAAAAGACATCTTTTATTATAGTATTATATTATTTCATTGAAAATTTAGGAACAGTTCAAATTGCTCATAGTAAGAGAATGTGTAGATTTACACAGTGAAATACTGTAGTGAAAAATTAAAAAAAATTAGATCCCTATATGTTAATAGAGTTAGTTCTTAAAAATATAGTACTAAATAACAAAGCAAAATAGCTTATTACATGTCATTTAGTGAAAATAATTAAAAGTACATATATTATTTATGAGTTATTTATTAGGAATTACACATGTATTTTAAAATTTAACATCATGATAATACTGCCACGGGAGAGGGAGAGAGAAAAGCAATATGACTACAAGATTTCAAATTTAAAGTATTTTAGGTGCATGAGAAAATGAAAAGTATGGGAAGCCCCTTTCTCCTTTTCTAGAGGGCTTATTTAAATACACTCCATTGTATTTCAGTTTTTTAGTAGTTTTCATTGTTATTAAAAACACAGATGCTTTAACATTTATTGCAGATGTCATTACTGTCTTAGAATAAATTTCTCCTACTGGGAAGTATTATGGGTTTGACTCTATGGCTCTTGATATATTTTATCCAACACTAAGTTTACATAAATATAACAAGCAATATAGTAAGAGTGCCAGCTTCTAGGCACACTTGGCAAGTCTATGGAATCTATTTTAAAAAATTTTTGCCAGTTTTGTGGTAAAGGTGACACATGATTGTCTTAATTCTTATTTAATTCGTAATTCTTATTTAATTCTTACTTTATATTTTCCCATCCCTAGACTTCAGTAGTGAAGTCTAGGGATGTACTGAAGTCTAGGGATGGGAAAAATACAAATTATGAAAGTAGGATTACTTCTGCTTTAGAAACACGAAAACTCAGCCTAGTAGTCCTGTCTTTGGAGTTCATTCCACACTTGGGCAATGGTAGGTGCAAAGAGAAATAGAAGCCTGTGGTCTTTAGTCACAGCACTGGGAGAGGATGCAATCATAGTTTTTCTGCCCATTTCTCATTGGGGAGAAATGGCTTTGAAATTTTGTGATTATTTATACTGCCATTTTTCACTAGGGAGAAGTGCAATTTTGTGATTATACACTGCTCAGTGTCTGCAAGAGGGGCAATAAATATGGGAAATCAGGAAAGTTCCCCAATATGTATATTAGGACTTCCATATCTATACACACTCAAAATCCTCTAGTTCTGTTTCCTTTCTTTAATCTCTCCATGTTTCTATCTAGTCCCTTTCTTGGAGACATTACATCTTGAGTCTATATGAGTTCCCCAGTGTGGGTTCCTTTCAACGGCTAGCATTGTAATATGGGGAGTGTTTTTCAGTGAGCTAGCCCTTGCTTTGGTGCCTCTGAAGTTCACTGTGGTGATGATTCTCATGCTTGTTGATGTCTTCTAGACTGTGTGATGTCCTCTGAGAGCAAAACCATGCTGAAAGTCAACAATTCCCTTTAAGTTACCGTTGCTTTGATGCTATACAGGTGAAACATCTATTTGTTTCCCATGATCCTTGTCCTTCTGGTGGTTCCTTCTGGCAGAAACCATTATAATTCTTTATACTTAAGTCCTTTTTAGAACAGGACCCAGCATTAAATAATTTCATATCTTTGTCCATCATTTTAATTCGTATTTCTTTTTCATACTTCAACAAGTTTTTACTGCATCTTATATTCTTTACTTCCCAATTTTAAGAGCTCTTTCTCTCTCTCTCTCTCTCTCTCTCAGGAATCTGGAACCAAATTAATTTGTCAAGTTTGTGGCATATTATTTTATTACATGTGGTAAATTTCCTTTAAATTTCTTCATGATCTTCATTTTGCATTCAAACTTTATTTATAGACACAATATATTAGCTTTCCAAATGTATGCTTTCTTCCGTTGCTGTCTTATTTTTTTCCCTGTAAGACCTGCTCAAGATTTGCCTGTACCTTCTACTTTTCTTTGTTTTCATTTTTCTACTTGACTCAAGTCATGTGGAATTTATTTAGTGTATGTTGTGAGGTATGAAATTGTCTTCAATTTTTTTTCCAATTCTGACAAATTTTGCTAGAAACAAAGAAGTGAGGGGGAAAAAGAAAATTCTCCTGCTTAATTATGATACCACTTCTGTCATATATTTAATCTTTACATAGAAAAACATTTGACTTCTGGGCTTTTTATTGAGGTCAACTTGTCTCTCTGTGGATTCCTAAATAACTAATATACTGTTCTGATCATTATACTTCTAGATTTCATCACTTGTAGAATATATTCCTTTTTTCTTTTTTTATTCCTGAAAAATATTTTCTACTCATACCTGTTTGTTTTTCCTAATGTACCTCAGAAACTTTTCTATAAATTTTTTTAGGATTTTAATGGGAATTGGCATTAATAAATTAATTTGAACATGTTTAATGACACTATTTCTCTTGAGGATCCTAGCCTCTTTAATCATTTCCTTACTTCTTACATAGTAGAGTATGTCACGTAACTCTTGTTGATATAACTCCTGCCTTGTTATCACTGCTAATGTGATGGGATATTTTGACTCATTGTATTTTCTAAGTGGTGTATATAAAAACTACTAAATGTTGTAGGTTTATTTTGCATTAAACCTATTTCAAAATATTTTGTTCTAATAGTTTTTCTCCATTCATTCTTCTGGCTTTCTAGGTGGAGAATTTTATCATCTGCAGATAATGGTACAATAAAAACTATGTCTTTTTTTGTACCAATGTCAAGAATTTTGAGGACAATTTTGAATAATATGCTTGTGAAGGGTATTATTCCTAGTTTTAATAGCCTATTTTCCCCTCTAGTGTAGTGTCAGCAATACAAAGTTCTACACTTGGGATCCCCTTCTCACGGCCATGGCAGACATCAGNCAGACATCAACAAATTATCATTGCATTTTGTATTTCAAGTTTTCTCAATATGCATTTGGTGCTTTTATTTGGAATCAGTACCTTTATTTTAAATATACAATTCAAATTATGTCATTTCCATTCTCTCACATCATCCCCTTTTATTTTCTTCCTAACACTTACCCAAGTCTAAAACTCTTATTTACATATGAGTTTACTTTGTTTGCTCTTTGTATCCTACTTATTTAGGACCAGAACCTCAATTGCCCTTGTATACTTAGAGCCTAGCACACTACCTGGCACATAAAGGTATTCAGTGTGTAATCATTGATAAATGACTCAAGACAATCAAATACTCAGTGTTCTTAGTTCTCTTTCTTCTAGTCCTACTTACAACACCTTTCTCTAGGTGGTTATGCATCTCATTTTTGTTAGTCCTTCTCCATGTATTTTGGGGTTGTGTTATTAGGTGCATACAGTTTTATAATTGTTATATGATGGATTAACCATTTTATCATTATTTTATATCCTTTGTCTCTTGTAATAGTTCTTGACTTTATATTTTGTCTAATATTAATAGCTGCTTCAGCTGATGTTTGGTTTTTGTTTGCATGGAATATTTTTTTCCTATTCTTTCACTTAAAACCTGCTGTGTCTTTGGATCTAAAGTGAATCTCATAGAGAGCATACAGTTGGGTGATTTTTGCTTAATCCATCCTGCCAATCTTTACCTTTGGATTGGAGAGTTTAGTCTACTTCTATTTAAAGTAATTACTGATAAGAAAGGACTTACTTCTGTCATTTTGCTGTTTGTTTTCTTTATGTCTTTTATCTCTCTTGTTCCTCAGTTCCTCCAATTCTGATTTCTTTTGTGTAAAATGGGTATTTTCTAGTGTGTCTCTTTAATTCCTTTGTTGTTTCTTTGACTACATTTTTAGAGTTGTTTTCCTAATGACTGTCATGGGGATTGCAATTAAAAACTGAGTTTATAACATCTAGATTCAGACTTCAGATTAATACCAAATAAATTTTAACAGTATACAATATACTATATGCCTCTTTCCCCTCCCCACTCTTCTTAGAGATTTTATGGTCACAAATTACACATTGTGTGCCCATCACTATAGGTTTATAATTGTTTTATGCAATTGTCTCTTAAATAAGGTAGGAAAAAAGAGGAGTTACAAACAGAAATAACATCAGAACTACCTTTTATATTACATACATAGTTATCTTTACTGGTGTTCTTTATGTATGCACATACATTAAAGTTGCCATCTCCTGTCCTTTCATTTCAGTCTAAAGGACTCTCTTTAGGATTTCTTATAGGGCATGTCAGCAAGAAAGAAACTCTTTTTTTTGTTTATCTGATAATGCCTTAAGTTTTTCTCATTTTTGAAGTACATTTTGCTAAATATAAAATTTTTCATTTAAAGAGTTTTCTTTCTGCACTTTAAATATACTGTCCCGCTGCTTTCTGATGAGAAGTTTCTGATGTTCTATAGTTTCTGATGATAAACAAACTGTTATTTTTATCGATGGTCCTTTGTTCATGGTATGTCACTTTTCTCTCTGTTACACTGCTTTCAAGATTCTCTTTGTGTCTTTGGCTTTCGACTGTTTGGTTAGGATATGTCTGAGTGCAGGTCTCTGAGTTTATACTACTTAGACTGTTTTGAGCTTTGTGAGTATGAGTATTAATCTTTTCTCATCAAATTTAAGAAGTCTCAGCCATTCATTTCTCAAATATTCTCTCTCCCCCTTTTTTTTTTCTCTCCTTTCCTTCTGGGCTTCCAGTTTGCTTATATTGGTATATTTGATGGAGTCCCACCAGGCTTTTAATATGTTCATTTCTTTTCTTTTTTCTTTCTCTTTATCATAGCGGGTAATGTCAGCTGACCTACCTTCAAGCTAACTGATTCTTCTGCCTACTTAAATCTGCCTTGTGACCCCACTGGTATATCTTTTATTTTGATTCTTGTACTTTCCAACTATGTGATATTTATTTGGTTCCATTTTGTGATTTCTCCTTACTGGTATTCTTTATTCATGAAACATTATTGTGGATGCTTTTCTCTAGTTCTTTATGCATGATTTCCTTTAGTTCTTCGAATACATTTAAAAGAGCTAACTTAAGATCTTTGTCCTGTAAGTCCAATATATGAGCTTTCTCAAGGACAGCTCCTATCGATTGCTTTTTTTTTCCTGTGTATGACTCATATTTTCTTGTTTCTTTTCATGCCTCTATTGTTGTTGTTTAAAACCAGACGTTTTTAATATACTAAATATGGGTGAGTCTGGAAATCAGATTCTCCCTCTCTTCAGGATTTGTTGCTGCTTATTGTAGTTATTTTTGTTTGGTTGGTTGGTGACTTCTCTAAACCACTTTTGTAAACCTTTTGTACATTTTGTGGCCATAGCTTAGTTGCCAGCTAATTTTTAGATAGACATTTCCTTAAATGCCTGGAACCCAAACAAGCAAACAAGAAAGACATCCCAGTGCTTGCAAATGGGCCCTCTGAGTTTCTAGGGTATGTATTCAACATTCAACCTGGTGGTTTGCAACTCTTTAATAGCCTCACTTCTGCTTAGGCAGAGCCTCAAAGTCAGCTAAAAGTGAGAGCTTAGGACCCTCTAAGGTATTTTCTGAGCTTATGAACAGCCCTGGGCATGTGCACAGTCTTCTAGACTCCTAGAGATACATTGGAATTATTCAGAGCCCCCACGCACCCTACCCAAGACATCTCATTCCCCAGCCTTTTTCCCCAGGTTTCTTGGCTAGTCTGTTGTATGCCCCAACTGCTATCCACTGCCTCAAGAAATAGCCACTAAAATATTTGCCTGTAGTTTTGACAAATGTCCAAAAGCCAGTGACTGTAGCTGGGCAAGTTCTGAATTAGCCAAGATAAAGATAAACCATTTGAGAAGGTCTTCTATGGAGTCAGCAGGCAGATCTAATCTAGGCAAATTTTTGCAGATGAGGTCCTTTTACTCCTTCAGAAGCAGGTGTCAGTTATGTGGGCTGTAAACTTTAAGACCACCACTGAGCTGGCAAGGGGGTGCTGAGACTAGGGTAAGTGAAAATGGGACAAACCTTGCATTTCTTAATGAGATTCAGCCATAATTTTTTTCCCCCTAAGATTGTCATAATTCTTAACTAAGCTCTGCTCAGGTTGTTGGGAGTTTTTAGTTTCCAGATTTCTGGAAAAATTGATATTAAAATTTTTGCTAGTTTTTTAATTGCTTTTATGAAAAGGTAGACTTTTGGAATTCCTTGTATCACTATTTTCTTTGATGTAACCTCCTTTGTGTAATTTTTAAAAATAAAGATATCCCCCTATTTCCAGTTGCCTTACATTATTCATTCACATGTGTTTTTCTAGGCGGGGGAAAGATTTTGAATGAAGAACATTGTAAGCAATCTAAAGGTCTGCACAAAGTTCCCTGGGTTGGTGAATTATTTTTCTTAAAATTGTAATATAATAATAATAATAATAGTAATAATAATATCTATCCTGAAGAAATTATTATGTGCTAGGCATTGCCTATGTACTTTTATATGCATTATCTTTATTAATTTATGCAACAATTCTAATACTGTAGTTACTTTTATTATCCTTATTCTATACCTGAGAAAACTAGTATTTAAAGAGATTAAATTCAAGGTCATATAAGTACCAAGGGGCAGAGCTACGATTCATATCAATGTCATTCTGATTTCAGATTATTGCTCTTAACCATGGTGCAGGAGAGAAAGAAATTCAGAATTCCATAATATCTGACTTTGATGTATAGGCTTTTGTTGTTACCATTATTATTAAAGTTCATATTATCAGATATTAATATATTGGGTAAAAACTAGGATATTGACCTGAGTACACCAATCAACAAATATTTACTGAATATCTCCCAGATGTCAGTATTGTGCTAGACATTTCTTAGGATAAAATGTGATTACTACCTTCAAGAATCCAATTATCTACCAAGAAAGTGAGAATAACTATGTAAGAAATAATTAAGCTCCAAACTGTAAGATACTAAGAATAAATTCAATGGGAGTTCAGAGAAAGAAGGTCATTGGTCACAGGCTGTAGGCAAAGAAGAGCTTCAAGAAACCATTGAAATAAACTTGATGAATAAAGAGGATTGAGCACAATTTAGCAACTTAAGGATTCATAGCTTAATTTGATGATTTAATTTAATGCAGACTGTATTCAAGGCATTGGAACTATAAAAGATGAGGCTCCAGGCACTACCTTAAGGAATTCAAATAGTTTTTTTTTAATACGTAATGCAAAATATTATGTTGTGGGTTTATATAAAGTGCTTCAGACAGATGTAAGAAGCAATTAAACCTGTCTGTGAGAGTCAGAGAGAAAATTGAAAAATTTCAGAGAGCAAATGGCTCTCAAGCCGGCCATAAAGAGTGAGGTAACAGCAGTTGATTCTATTATCCTTATGCTGCTGGGTGGACCCAGCCCTCCTAGGCATTGGTAAGGGCATACCAACCCTCTGCCAACATTTCTTCTACTAGCAGACCAAGCTCTTTCCTTCCTGTCTATACTGGCTTTTTTGCGACGTGGGAAGGCAATGTGAATGGTCAGCTACAGGATTTGTTGCCTGTACTAACTCGATCAGAGTCTAAGGGAGAGTAAAATGGTCTTAAGTACTGAAGAAATTCTTGGATTTAAGTATGAATATTTAAAAAAAATATTACCTGCATCCCCTATTTTGCTCACGCTCTTTCTTCCATCTGGATTTCTATCTGTTTTCCTTCAGTCAGCATTAGGACATCACGAACACTGTTAGGCTCCACTTCTTCAAGTTCTTTGTTTTTTTATGGCATCATAAGATAGGGAGGGATTTGGTGTCCCAGACAACCTTACTTGGGACCTGCATAGTCCTTCTTTGATGGCAGCACTTAATTATTTTAAAGCTGGTTGGTTTCCTTCCAAGCGCACTGCAAACCATATTGTTAATCTTGTAAATGCCAGCTGGGGTTAATCTGACTTGACTTTTTTTTTTTTCTCACTGTCCTTGTACTTTGGGTTCAGCTTATTTGGCAAGGCTGATTTTTCTTTGCTTATGGCTAATAAAATAATTCTAATGTATTGTTAGAAGACTTTAAAAAAATTTTATATCCCATCAGCAATTCTCCAGGAACACAGATTTGCAGAATAGCAGTCCAGGTAGATAGGTAAGCAAAGGCACAGGGTTAGAAAAGACCCCTCCACAGAACATGAAGTTTTCAGAGTAGGTAGAGCAGAAGCCTGCTAGGAACAGGAGATCGAGGTAGAAAAGAACCCAATGGTCACGTTATACATAAGGTGTTTGGTCTTTATTCCATTGAATAAATATAAAAGTGACTGATCTGTGAATTGTGAGATTACTCTGTTAGAGGAATAGGGGATGGATTAGAAGGAGGCAAATGGCAACAGAGTGTTAGGGGTACAGGTCTTAAGCTCATTAAAGAAGTCACTAGGTAGTAATCCATCTGTAGTTGTATTCTAATGTGGGAGGGATTTTTGCTTTTTTATGTAGTTGAAATTGGACAGAAAAGGAAGTACAGGAAAGGAGAGAAATGTTAGTCTAATTTTAAATAATCATCATTTATTCTTTATGATCGTTGGCATGACTAACTGAAGTTATGTGTTTTTATGAAAATTAAAAGTAAAGATTTCAACCTTGATCCAGTTTACTAGAATTAAAATGTTGATATGAAGGGGTGCCTGGCTGGCTCTGTTGGTAGAGCATGTGACTCTTAATCTCAGGGTCGTGAGTTTGAGCCCCATGTTGGATATAAAGATTACTTTAAAAAACAAAATAATAATAATAATTTTAAAATGTCAACATGAAAAAATATTTTTATTGACTTACTGATGAAAATATAGTATTTTTACCAACATACAATGTAAAGATTATAACCTATGTTTTGCTCTCATTTTTTTTTCTCAATTAATATCGTTACCTTTCTCTCCCCTCAAATGGAAAAGTCAGGAAATCACTTCTCAAACTTTTACAGGAATTGATTTGTATTCTATGAGTTATCCCTTTCTTTTTGTATTATTTCCCTTTCTGGCTACAGCACTTTTTACCTCCCTCATGCCTCTCATGTGAGAAACATAAAAAACTTTGAAAAATAATAAGATTAAATCATACCCCTCCTTCCCCACTATACTGGAAATCTGGTGTTCACATTAACCATGGGCATATTTACTACGTTCGTCACTGATTTTACTGTTGCTATTTTATAGATCACATTTTCATGTAGCACCTTTTATGTTCAGACTAGGCAATGAATATTTTATCTCTAATTACTCACAAGAACCCTGAGAGGATTGTGAGTGAATTATACTCAAAAAAATAAAAATCAAAAAATGCAGACCTGAGCTAGAAGGTACTGCTTATCACTAGAATGTACAAATTGAGGCTATCCAAAGTGCAGCTGTTTCGCTCAGAACCAGACTGTAGGGTATGCTGGCATCTCCTATATGTAGAAGGTGATATCACAAGTCACTGGGGGAAAATGATGATTCAGTAAGCAATTGTTGAAAAATTTGTTATGTATTTAGGTAAAAAAGGATTAAACACATACCTCACAGAATACATTTTAAAAAGTTATAGATAGTTCAGGGAGTAAAAGAAAAAAGTATCTCAAACTATTAAAAAGAAACTATAGTGAAAAGGCAGTGAATTCTTATAGTTCTGGAAATGTGGAGAACTTTCCAAATTGAGAATCAATGAAAGTCATCCTAAAGGAAAGTGTTAATAGATTTAACTCGATGCAATTGACAGCTTCTATTTGCTATCAAAAAATCAGAATGAGACAGTAAGCCTCATATCTAGTCACAGAATTATTTTTAATAGGAGAAATATAAAAATACACCTAAACAGGCAGTAATAGAGGGTAGATTGTAGAAATTATAATCCAGCCAATTAATGGAATATTACAGGTACGACAACTGATGTTTATAAAAAATTCATAATGACACATGAAGGCCATATGTTCTAATATGAAAAATAATGAATTTTTTAAAAAGCTATATATACCAAATAATATAAATATGTAAAATTACTTCTGATATTTTTTAGTTTAAAAAGTTAATATATATATTAATATATATATATATTACACGATAGTAACTATTTTTAGCTTTTTCATTTTTCTTTCTCAGGTCCCATTTAGGGAAAATCTCACCTCAGAATCTTTTTGTTGATGTTTTAGATTCCTTTGCCTATTTTTGTTTGTTTTAATGAAATCATTTTTAATTCAAATATGAAACTACTTAAACCTTCTAAATCAGGTATTAAAAACAAAAGGTTAAATAGATGCCTTGATTTAAAAAGCAGGGAATACAAATTCTTGTCTCCTGGATTCTTGGTTATATTCCTGGGGGGAAATCACTTGGCATTTATTTGCCATACCTTATTATGTCTTTCTTTTAATTCAGCATATTGTCCTGGAGCTTGTCAATTCTGTCTCCTGTAATAATGTGTGATTCTAAACAGGACAGATACTGACCCAGGAGGCAACACCTCCAGGGAGATCTTAGAACCCAGGGAGCAAAAATCATTAACCCTATGGGTGCCATCAACACTGAAAGCCTCTTTAGTCCAATAGCACGGGGATTTACACGGCCCAGGAAAGGCTTGGATTTCCATATTAGGTCAGCTACTTCAAACAAATGCACATGAAACAGAAAAGGATATGCCAGACAATGATAGAAACACAGCATGGAAAATCACAAAACTATTATATATTCCTTCTTAGCCTTTGTACTTTATTTCTCTTTTTTTTCAATTATTGCACTGTCTCACTCAAATATTTATTGAACACCTGCTACATGCCCGGCCTTCTGGGATACAAAATTGAATATAGCACAGTTCCATCTTGCCAGGAGCTCACAACCATGGGGCAGGAGGGGTGACAGGTAGTTATAAATAACAACAGACTAAGTGCTCAAATGAAGGTATGACCAAAGCACAGCTGGGAGACAGAGGTGGGAAAGCTCCTGTTTAAAGCAAAGGCTTTATGATAATTATGTGGCAATTTGTCAGCTATCATAACTACACTGCCCAATTATAGGGCTCAAATGGGAAGTTGACATTTTAGCCAGCATATTTGTGTCGAGGAATCAGAAATATCTTCTTTCTTTTTTCATTGTGATTAAAAAAAAAAACCACACATAACATAAAATTTACCACTTAGTCTGCTCAGGCTGCTGTAAGAAAATTATCCTAGAATGAGTGGCTTATAAACAGTAGGCATTTGTTTCTCAGTCTTGGAGGCTGGAAGTCTGAATCTGGTGAGGGCCCTTTCTGGGTTGCGGACCCCAACTTCTCGCTCTATCCTTTGATGGCAGAAGGAGTGAGGGTGCTCTCTAGAATCTCTTTTATAAGGACATTAATCCTGTTCATGGGGGCTCTACCCTCATAACCAGACTACCTCCCAAATGTCCCCCCCAATGCTATCACATTGTGGGGGTAGTATTTTAACTTAAATATTTTATGTATTTATTTGACAGATTGAGAGAAAGAGAGAGAGCACAAGCAGGGGGAGCGGCAGGCAGAGGGGGAAGCAGGCTCCCTGATGAGCAAGGAGCCCAATGTGGGACTTGATCCCAGGACCCTGGGATCATGACCTGACCCAAAGGCAGATGCTTAATAAACTGAGCCACCCAGGCATCTCCATCTGAACCATTTTTAAATGTAGAGTTCGGTAGGGTGAAGTGCATTC